>NC_141076.1:22233494-22413494 GCF_041138505.1 Cibotium barometz | reverse complement strand
TTTTAAAATCCTATTCTATCTATTAACTGAAGGTTCCAAGTGGCTGAGAAGCTAACACATGGTAGGAGGAGGAGCCATAATTTTTAAATTGAACTCGATATATATATGCCATTCCAAACAATGCTGCAACATCGTGGGGGTCCCGTACTAGTATCAATTATCTTCAAGTTATATCCTTCATAGTGTTCTTGAAGTAGGAGATTGAGAAAAAAGATTTTAGGATTTTAATGTCACCAAGGGCTTCCTTTTTCAAAGCCAAGCAAGAATTGCTGCATTTCTAGGCTAGTAGCCATGTGTGTAGATGTTGTGGAGCACAAACGTGAAGGGCAGATTATTGAAGATTAATTTTCAATCTAGATTCCGCCCTTTCTTGAAGATGTAAATACAAGGATCTTTTTTATTCTTTCTTTTTGCGAGGAGGGTTCGTTTCTTTATCACCACTGAGGGAGTGGGAGAGGAGTCGAGCTCACGCCTGCATAACAGGAGGTCTGAATACTAGGCAGCAAGGATCGTTTTGGGGGGTACACAATGTTGGGTAGGTAAAATATTGATTCACCATTCCGAGTTCCTATGAAGGGCCAATATATATACCTGCTACCGCCATGGCAGATTTCAGGGCTGCGCACTGCGCAGTGCAGCTCATCCTTGCTCAGGGAGAATCGGGGGGGGGGGGGGAGGGGGGGGCGTGATTGAACAGTTTAAATTTTGAGCTTTGGATTCGCGTTGGAGGCTGGAGCTTGGAGTTCACATCGTTATTGTGTAATGACGTGCGTCCGTGCTAAATTGACGAGAGGGGGGGTTGACTATATATATATATATATATAGTAGGCTGGTACTACCACCCGTGCCTGGTCTCAGGTAGAAGGGTACCCAACTGGCATGGCCTCAAGAACGATGCACCATGCGCTCCACCTGCTAATAAAACGCACTTACTCATATCAGCACCACCACTCCAGTCTCGACTCTCCAGCCCACTGCGCCCAGTCCTCTGCATAGCCTCCAGGACGTGCTTGCTGCTGCTGTTCTCGAGATTACCTTCGAGATCGATGTTCCGATCGTTCATGTTCCGCTAGGGGTGGCCCTCAGAACAGTTCGACTCGTGTATAATGCAGCAGTCGCAGACATTCCTTCTCAACACTATCCTCGAACCGTAACCTAAAGGGCACCTGGCCAGATTCCAGTCTACACTAAGATTATGAACTAGTCCGAAACTACGCTTTTTCCTTTAGTTCTGTTATCGTTATATGTAGACCTTGCGCACCTTTTGATTGCCACAGTGCCCACCTCGTGCTTGGGGCAGTGGGCTGCGGCAGCTGCAATTTGGCAATGCTGCATTGGCTATTTATTTAAGCTTTGTATTTCGCGCACAAATAATGGGTTTGACTCCCGGGTTGGAAGTTGAGCTAGTCTGATCTGATTCGAGTTCAAACTTCAACCGTTCCAGTGTTCATGTAACGCACTCAGATGCTGACGCTAGCCCACAACGGATTATGAGCACATTGTGAAGATTGCATCCTGAATCCTGATTCTAAACTCAGCATGATATGCGCGTCAGTGGATTAAACATAATAATTACACACAAAAAGCTCGATTGCGTGCGAAACTGTGCTGATGAACGGACTCCGACGGAGGGACCGTCAACTCTCCACCGGGAGTTGCATTCTTGCACGGCCCTACTATTTTTTACGTTACCATACGTCTCCTGTCACGGTCATTCCGACCGACCGAATATCAGTAGTAAACACAACACCATTCTCATCAGAATCCGAGGAGCCTATCTCTCGTTTCCATGCTTGTCACCATCATCGGAATCCAGCCTGCCCAGCAGCACCCCGACCGCCTGTTTTCAACAAAGGCCGGACAGCAGGGCCCCCGGCCAAAAAAAAGTCCCCCTCCGTGGCTCTTGCCTTCTTACTCGTTTCAAATTTTTCGTCTCGCCCAATCCCGAGGTCGAGAGACTAAAAGGGCTTGAAGGAGGCAATTCTTAAGAGGCTGTTCCCACGAGGAGGCCTGGTGGTGCAACACTGAAAAACTTGCTATTTTTACCCCTTTTCAAAAGGCAACCATGGTGGCCCTTCACCTATAGGCCATTCCAGTCTTATTTTAAGGCACCCTTTTCCATACCTCTCATTTCAAAAGTAGGCCTTCCTCCACAAACAATTGGCATAGCAACTCTCATGCTTTCACCCTTCTCCATACTTTTGGTGGCCATTGCCATGCATGCCATTTCAAAAATGGGCCTCCCTCCACAAATAATTAGCATGCCACCTCTCTTTCTTTTTTCATATGCACTATATTGAATCTTCCCTTTAAAAGTAATATTTGAGCCTTCACCTACATCATTTTTTCATGCAACACCTTGCTTGTTGTGCCTTGCCTTAAAGTAACAAGCTCCTTCTCTTTGCACCACAATCAATTGCTCCTCTCATAGCAAAAATCGCCCCAACCCGCCACGAGTATTTTCTTTTGCCCCTATGCAAGTTGAGCCATTTCTCCACCTACATCGTTTTTTCATGCATCACCTTGCTTGTTGTGCCTTGCCTTAAAGTAACAAGCTCCTTCTCTTTGCACCACAATCAATTGCTCCCCTCCTAGCAAAAATCCCCCCAACCCATGACACCACTACCACACGAGTATTTTCTTTTGCCACTATGCAAGCTCAGCCATTTCTCCACCTACATCGTTTTTTCATGCATCACCTTGCTTGTTATGCCTTGCCTTAAAGTAACAAGTTCCTTCTCTTTGCACCACAATCGATTACTCCCCTCATAGCAACAATCCCCCCAACCCCACGCCATTACTGCCATGAGTATTTTCTTTTTCCACTATGCAAGCTTAGCTATTTCTCCACCTACATCATTTTTTCATGCATCACCTTGCTTGTTGTGGCTTGACTTAAAGTAACAAGCTCCTTCTCTTTGCACCACAATCAATTGCTCCCCTCTCATAGCTAAAATCCCCCAACCCATGACACCACTGCCACAAGTATTTTCTTTTGCCACTATGCAAGCTGAGCCATTTCTCCACCTACATCATTTTTTCATGCATCGCCTTGGCACTTGCTTGTTGTGCCTTGCCTTAAAGTAACAAGCTCCTTCTCTTTGCACCACAATCAATTGCTCCCCTCATAGCTAAAATCCCCCCCAACCCATGACACCACCGCCACAAGTATTTCCTTTTGGCACTATGCAAGTTGAGCTATTTCTCCACTTACATCATTTTTTCATGCATCATCTTGCTTGTTATGCCTGGCCTTAAAGTAACAATCTCCTTCTCTTTGCACCACAATCAATTGCTCCGCTCATAGCAAAAATCCCCCCAACCCACGACACCATTGCCACGAGTATTTTGCCACTATGCAAGCTGAGCCATTTCTCTACCTACATCTTTTTTTCATGCATCACCTTGCTTGTTGTGCCTTGCCTTAAAGTAATAAGCTCCTTCTCTTTGCACCACAATCAATTTCTCCCGTCATAGCAAAAATCCCCCCAACCCACGACACACCACTTCCACAAGTATTTTCTTTTGCCACTATGTAAGCTGAGGCATTTCTCCACCTACATCGTTTTTCATTTATCACCTTGCTTGTTGTGCCTTGACTTAAAGTAACAAGCTCCTTCTCTTTTCACCATAATCAATTACTCCCCTCATCCCCCCAACCCATGACACCACTCCCATGAGTATTTTCTTTTCCCACTATGTAAGTTGAGCCATTTCTCCATCTGCTTCATTTTTTCATGCATCACCTTGCTTGTTGTGCCTTGCCTTAAAGTAACAAGCTCCTTCACTTTGGTTTTGGCATACCACCTTAGCCATTGCATCTTGCGGTTCCATTTTCTCACCTTACCACTACATGAGAGACTACTCTGCTAAGGTATACTAGGCATGGCCTAAGATGACCTATTAGATTTGTTTGTTACTTCCTCTTTTAGCTATCACTTAGAAGATCTAGTTCTGTATAAAAAAAAGGTGGTAAATAACACCATGAACCTACTTACACGTACTCCTACTATTCTTCTCATGCCTAGTATTACCTACACTTACTAATGGCTAGTTTGATAAATCCAGATCCAAGCTCCATAGACTAACTCATCTATACTTGCAAACTGTGATGTTGTGTAAGTTGTGTGAGCATGGTGCAAGAGAGGACAAGAGGGGGGAGAGATTGCCAAATCAATAGTTGTAGATAACTTTCTTTGTCCTCCCTCAAAGAGATTAAAAGCACTTTAACAAGAGCCAAACAACACCATAATTACCTCAAATAAGGTATATAGCCACATTAATCACCTCATGGAATCAAGGTTAAGCATAATAATGAACCCAAACCCACTATCTTAAGTACTAATCCCACATTGCTAATAATGAGTTTGGGGAGGCATAAAGCGCAAGAGAGAGAATTTACATTGTTGCAAGCAAAATAGGTAATATTTCTTGAAAACAAGAAACATTTGGAATCTTTCAAAGATTTCATAAAAAAAAGTTTAGTTTTTTTACTTCTTTTTAAGAAGTGGTCTACGCATGTGTATAACACTGCAAAAAAATGATAACATTTTGGACACTTTACACGTTTCTTATTACAAAAATTGACATGAAAAAAAAGACTTAGTTTTGCTTACTTTTTGAGATTATAATTGAAAATCTAATAATAAGATTTCAAAAAACATGTCAAAATAGAGACAATGTTTATTATTTCCATCTTCAATCCATTAAAAAAATGATACAACTGTTAAAAGAAACTATTTTCTAAACATATAGATTATGGCATAGTTATGGTTTCTCATAATCATTACTACAGCATCACTAGTTGATGTGCTTTTCCCTGAGAAGGTAGATGAGGCATCCTCTTCTTCACTATCCACAAATACATTTTTTTTCTTCTATGTGTACACTTGAAGCTTAGACTCCTTGGGTCATCTGCCATGTCAGCATGATTGAAGATGTGCTACAGAGTGCAACTATAAAAAACTATTTATAGTATGCATATGTTAATGTTTGATCTACATAGCCATTAGTAGGTGATGGTATATCTAAGAGTAGTGTAAGAATGAGCTCTAGCTATAATTATTTAGAGTACATATATGAAGGATATTGAGAGATGGTATGTCTAAGGGTAGCGTAGAATGAACTTGCGTTCGTGTAGACATATTGGAGTCTCACATTGAGTGTTAACCCCATAGTGTCGGCTTCAAATGGATTAAAAGATCTTGTGGGTGTTCTATTTGGGGCTAAGGGATGACTATTTGATGGCCCTAGATTGTCCATGGACAATGAACTAGTTGTTCTGGAGGAAAGGGTGTCGGATTGGGATTTAGAAAGGGTTTCAGCAATATCTGCCAAATTTCCTACCGATTGGGTCCCACTTTCCTGCGTAGGTACTCTAGAAGGTGCCCTAGGCCCTATGGTGGCAGAATCTATAAGACGTCCTGACCGTAAGTGCATAAGGTCAATTTTTTTTTGGTTTTTTATATGTTTTTTTTTGTTTTGTTTTGTTTTTGTTTTTGTTTTTGTTTTTGTTTTATATAAATATATATATATATATATATATATATATATATATATATATATTTTACCCTACCTAACCACTAAATGCAACAAAAATGAATATGTGTAAACCTATCTTATTTTTTATTTTTTTTATTTTTTTAAAATAATTTTATGTTTTTACTTTTTTTTTCTAATTACAAAAAATATGAATCACGCTAAAAAAATACTAATTATGCACAAAATTACAAAAATTCTACATTAAAGTGCAAGCTACTTTAATTATGCAAAAAATTAAAAAAAAGTAAAAAATTACAAAATATACAAAGAATATGGACTCCTAAAAAAAACACATAATTTATGTTTTTTTTAATTTCTATTTCTTTTCTTTTCTTTTCTTTTGTTTTCTTCTCCTTTTGTTTTTTTTTAAAATTTTTTATTTTTTATTTTTTATTTTTTTAATTTTATTTTTCTTACTAATTACCCAAAAATACTAACTATGCACAAAATTACAGAAATTTTAAAAAAAATACAAGCTCCTCTAATTATGCACAAAAAAATTACAAAAATTTTTTTAAAATTTAAAAAAATGAAAAAAATTACAGAATAGATAAAGAATATGGATTCCTAAAAACACAAAAATTGTTTTTTTTTCTCTCTCTTTTTTTGAATTTAATGTTTTATGGTATTTTTTTTGAATTTAATGTTTTTTTAAAATTTAATATTTTATGGTATTTTTTTATTTTATTTAAAAAATAAAAACAAAATAACAAATTGAAAAAAAAAGAAAAAAAATACTAACCTCCGGATTCGTCGCCGCCGCACCCACACGGCTTCTGCCCCCACGCGGCTTCGGCACGCCTGCCCCCACGCGCTTTCTACTGCTCACTTCACCTTCTTGCCAGCCAGCAGCCACCACTGGTTGGCTTTATTTTTATTATTATTATTATTTTTAATTTGTACTTCTCTGCCTCTGCTCCTCGCCAGCTTATGCTTCTAGTATTGGCAGCCGCCGCAGCTTGGAGCTCCTCAATACGAATGGTGGATGCGTAAACGCCTTGCTGCAGAGCGCTGCCACCTGGCGGCACCGGTTACTGCTCAAGTTGCTCTGCTCGTTGCTCTTCCACGCACTTGCTGCCCTCAAGCCAGCCGCCTAAGCTCCAGTCTTTTGCTGCCCCGCCTCCAACTGCTCGCTGTTGCGCCCGATGAAGACGCTGTCCGGCTGCTGCTTGCTACAGCCCGCCCAAGCTACAGCCGCTGTCCGGCTACAGCCCGCCCAAGCTACAGTCTTTTGCTGCCCTGCCTCCAACTGCTCGCTGTTGCGCCCGATGAAGACGCTGTCCGGCTACTGCTTGCTACAGCCGCTGTCCGGCTACAGCCCGCCCAAGCTACAGTCTTTTGCTGCCCCGCCTCCAACTGCTCACTGTTGCGCTCGATGAAGACGCCCCCCTCCACAGCGCTTCGAGCTGCTGCCACGCTTCAAGTATATATATATATATATATATATATATATATATATATATATATATATATATATAAGCCGCCTTTGCTCCTCGCTTTCAGCCGGCCGCCCAACAGCCCTTCGAGCTGCTGCCACAAACAGCCACGCTTCAAAGTAAATATATATATATATATATATATATATTTTCTTTGCTTCAGCTCCAACAGCCTTTCGCCTTCTCTCTTCACAGCACGACGTCAGAAAATACAAAAACAGAAACCACTTGAACCTAATTAATGGCGGGATTACTCTATCGCAATGGGGTTTTAAATTTTTTTTGCTTCTAATCACAAACAGAAAACACACAAGGTGCCCTTGAGATCACACACTCAATGCCCTTGCAAACTCTACTCTAATCTACCCTAATCCACGATTTTGCAATCAATGGAGCACTTAGTAAGAAGTAATGGTTAACACCCTTCACTAACTTAGGTGTGCGTTCCCCGGCAGCAGTGGCGCCATTGTTTGGGACCTCATAGCATAGCGGAGGCTACACTCCAACCCACACACTTTGTCAATCCGTGAATGCAACCCGGTTAGCGCATAGAGGCTATCCCGAATGGGAGAAGATTAGTTAACCACACACTAATGACTTCTAATCCTACTCAATCCTTCTTCAACAATCAAGCAGTCAATCGTTGATTCCTTCTCAATCTAACATAATCAACGCATCAAGATTAGGCTACACTTAAGCACAAAAATGCAACTTATGCAAAGAATCTAACATGCAAAGAGCTATCACACAAGCCTCAACTACACATCATTTCATGCACAAGCTTCATCACATGCACTCTATAATTCACAAATCAGATTTTAGCATCAAAACATTATTACAAAATCTAGATTAGCAAGTGTGTAGACTGCAACCTCAAATCATTGAATACGTAGAGAATAGAGAGTACAAGATTGAAGCAAGAATGGAGATGGAGAGCCTTGGGAGAGCACATGAGAAGGAGCTATGGAGCAAGCTCTCTAAAAAAACATTTCAGTCAATTAGAACATGCACGCTTATTATACATGGGGTCAGTACCTAGCGATAAGGAGATTTGGATATACACATGCAACCCCCTGTTGCTTGGTACTAGCACCAAAAAAAGAGGGGGCTCACATGAAATTCACGAGCCCATCACCGCTTGGTATTGACAACTAAATTTAAAGAGACTTAAAGGAGTCAATAAGTTTTATTGTTTTTTTTAGATGACGCCTTTATATATATTAAATAAAAAACATACAAGCGGCATATTTTGCATTTTTGATGTATTTTGTAAGCTGAAATAGTCTGTCTTCTAGGCCTTCCCTAAGCTTTGACTTTTGAAGGCCTATAAACTTACTTGGCCTTCATGTTTACACATTTGCAACCCACTTCTCAACCAAATGACCAAAGAGTCCTCTCTAGCTCTCAAATGAGCCACTTTTTATACAAAAACTCTAAAACTCCCAAAAGTTCCCATGTGGGATTATTGTCAAGCCCACTCCCACATTCATCTACAACTTGGAACTCTTTACAAGAGCCCTAAGTGTCTTTTTTGTTGCATCCTTGCATTGATCTTCATTCGTCATGCAACATCATTAGCTCAAGAAGACATAGATGTCCATAGGGTAAAATATGATCAAAAGGTACAATGCACATGAGGTCCGCAAAAGTACACATGTAAATGACCCTAAGGGCAAGTTCCTAGGCCCCATCCCACATGTGCAAGTGCATACCAAATCTACTTCATTACAAACCATCCCCTGCTAAAACGATTTCATCCTCGAAATCAAAGGGTGGTCGTGCGCAAACCAAATACAAAGGCTATATACAAGAAACCTAATACATGACTAAGTGTCACCATCACAAAGAACTAATACCAATACATGAATCTCATGACCCTCTCCCCCCCTCCCAAGGAGACAAATGGAAAAGATAAAGGACTCCTATTGATGGACGAGGCTAGTCGGGTATCCTCCAGGATCAAATGGATAAGATACAAATATTGCTCCAAAGATGAAATAATCCATACAACCACGATCGCATGGATGAAATGTCAATCCAAGCCATGTAGACTACCGCCATAGATGAGGTATTTCTTACAACCATGACCACATGGATGAAATGTCAATCCAAGCCATGTAGACTCCAAAGCAATGGCTCTTGAATTATCTAGATTGAACAGAAAATGTAGAAAGCCCATGTTAGTGATGTGATTGGCCAATCCTCCTGGGTCGAATGGATAGATACAATGTAGATCATCCATCCATGAAACAAATATGTGATCTCTCAGATCAAAAGGAAAGCCACAACAATCCTCATCCCATACAATATGGTTACTACAAATACTCGGATCAAAAGGGAAACATAATGGTGCATCCAACAATTTGAAACAGAAATCCAACACCACATTGGTAAAAGGAACTCCATCATCCATGGTCATTGAACCAAATCCTTAGGAATCGTGACTAACATCCACACCATGCTCTGGTGTACCATGGCATGCCACATAATCGTGTACCATGCATCTCAAGTGACGTAAGATGCATGTGAAAGTGAATGCCCCATTCCAATAATCATAGAATCATTTTGGCATCCACAAAATGTAAAGGCCTATGCCTCATAACTAGCATCCTCATGAGCATAGGTGTCATCCTGAAGATTTACATGTTTGCTACCAATGCATACTTCATCATCAACATGTAGCATGTGTAAAATCCTTAAGATAGCCATGATCACTAGGAGTAGAATATGTCACCTCAAGACTATCATCATCTCCATCAACAACATGTGTACCACCCTTGTATGCATGATCGTCAACACACCACATAGTCATAGTCTATGCAATGACCAAATGTGATAGTGAATGGAAGTCCTCTTTTGCATTTTCTCAAGCCTAAATCTTGCAACATTGAGTGCATATAGTAGATCTTATATCCCCACTCAAAGCAAGAGGAAGGCCAAGTGTAGGTACCAAAAATTCACATATATTACCCCTCTTTATCTTAGCTTTACTTGTAGAGGTTTTAGCATCAATCATTGCACATTGCCTCCTTCCAATCACTCTCTCTGAAAAAAAGAGTGTTTAACTATGTGCCTCATTGCTACACAAGGATGAAGTATATTGTTGATCCTTCTATTTTTTTGAAAAGACAACCTTATCCTTGATAGCTCATCATCATCCTCTCGGGTATTATGGATGCATGGCCTCACGAGTGGGTCATCATGATCTCAAGACTCATCCACATGTGTAAAATCAAAAGCCACACGCTTCCCTTTTGCACCACCATGTGATGTAGAGAGAATGTGTGAAGGCAAACTCCCAAAAGATAATGATTTTGGTGGAAAATTCTCTTTGTTACCTAATTGCACATGCTCGTTGCCACCCAAGTTCTTCTATTGATTGAATGTCCCCAAATTGTTGTGAAGAACTTAGGCCTTTCCCCTAATCCATCACATTCACATTGATTTGTGTAGGTGACCCTTCCACCGGAGCTCTTTTCTTGTGGATGGAATCCCCCTTGAAAGCTTCAAGCAATGACACGTAATTCAGGTTCATACTTTCAATCAAAGTATCTTGGTACTTATTCATATTCTTAACCAAACTCCCAAATGCATTGGCATGTTGGGATTGATTTTGGTTGATTGATTAAATCATCATACCCAACATGACAAGTATTGCTTGTATATCAATGCTTGACGGTGTCACTTACACACTTAGGCTAGCATGCCCACTTGCATTCACATAAGTATTGGTGGTGACCAGCTGATCATAGTTATTTTCTAATCCCTCCGTGCCCTCTTCATGTGCAAACACATAACCCATATTTGCAATCTCGAGGGGGGGGGGGGGTCACTCATAATTATGTAATAAGCGTAGCACCTGGGTTTAATAGAAGGGGTTTTTTAAATCTCTTTTTTACACATTTTTTACATACAAAAGGGTACCATTTAAAGGGGGTATTTATAGATTGAATAGAAAAAGGGTGTGTTTTATTCATGAAAAATTTACAGATAAGGGGTTTTTAAATTAGGCTTTGAACGCACATGATATAGAGAGTTTACATATAGTGAGCCCCTGAGTTGACACCTCATTTGCCTTTCGAGGTCTACCCCTTGGCATCAGCTGGAAAATGGAAAATTGGGTGTAGGAGGCTCAAAAGTTAAAAAAAAATTAGAGATCTTGAGCTCTATGGATAGCCCTAGATGCGTACTACCCAACTATGCAAAAACAATAGAGTTCTTATATGCCCTAATATTCTCTATCTTAGGGTTTTTATTGCACTACTGAAAATGAAGAATTGACCCTAAAACCTTGAATATATGTCAGAATCTTGATTGGATTGGCTTGATGGATTTTTAATGTCTATTACTACCCACCCCCAAGCCACTTTACTTTAATTAAAGGCTAGGTATTCTGTATTTTGACTTTTATGTCAAAGTTAACTATGTCAGTTGACCTAGCAAACGACTTCCAAATCAAGTGGGTTTTGGTTTTTTGGGAAGATCATGATATATACTAACCACCCATATGCTCAAATGTCAAAATTGACTTGATATTTTTGACTAGGCCAAGTTTTGATCAAGTGGTGATTCTTGTCGCGGTTGGGAATGCAATCGATGTTGGAATCGGGCACTTGAGTGCTCCAAATGTAGCTCTTGGATAGTAATTTTAAGCTATGTCAACAACTTCAAATTAGCCCAATGATTCTAGACTGAATTGGTGTTTTGTGCTATTGTAGAAATTGCCAAAATTATTAAAAGTTTGACATAACCTCTGTATTTAGTGCCAAATCTCAATCAATCAAGGCATGAAATCACATAGCCAAAGGCATAGCATCATAGAATATCCAATTCCCATAGTAAATGCATCCAACCATTATCACAAATTTGCCCACCCAATCTTAGCAATTTCTCATCGCAAAACCATGCATGTACCCATTTGCCAATCCTTGCATTTGCATTTGCCAACAGAAGTCTTGCCACTTGGTTACAATTGATTCAATGTAGCGCATTGATGCTTGCCGATCTCCCACCCAAGCACTTCTCACCCCCCTACCGAGGCGAGGGTTGAGGCCATGTCTTCACCACCTTGTACCTAGATCCCAATCCATACCGTTTTCCCATGGCACTCATGGATCGAAAATTTCATGAAACATTCCCCCTTAGCCTCTCCTCCCTTCTAATGCCAAGAGTACTCTCACATACATCTAGATTATACAAATGAATGTGTAGGAACAATGTGTGAGATGTGTAAGCTTCAAATAAAAAATTGTCAAGCTTGCTTACATGTGGCACTTATAATTGCATGCCCGATCGAAAGATCCAATACAAGGATTTGATGTTGTTAATGAGGTTCAATAGGTTTTCACATTCTTTTTACATGGCTCCAACTCCATTGCTTTGTTGGATTCTTAAATTGGCTTCTTCAATGATGACACTTGATGCACGTTTGAAATGAAATGTCCATGCACTTATGCATAAAGATGCCCCAAAATTAATAGAGATTGGCCACAATGATCATAGCTCATGCATGAGATTCCCAAGACATCAAGCTTTATATGGAAAGATTCAGGAGATTATGCATTGGCTTCAATGAAACCCCCAAAAGAAACCCAATGGAAGAAGGGAGAAAAGAGAGAAGACTCGTTAATGCATAGTCGAAAACATGAGACATAGTTTACATCATGGAGTCTAGACATAGGTGAAGGTCCCCATGGAAGCTTGGGCATGTCAAAGCCCCTTGAGGGAAACCCTAAATGCTATTGGCGCAACTTGTTTTTCCCTCCATGTAGCCAAAATCGCGCTAATAGCCATTTTACCATGTATTGTATACCTTGTATGACTTGTATCATGAGAAAACAACAATAGAAAGCATGAGTGATGATTATAAGAGTTAGGGTTTGGAGAAATGACCAAGAACATAGGTGGCACATTCGTGAGCAACCGTGAAGGGAGAAAGCATTCACCACCACTGTTTTTGACTGTAGAGATATCAAATGCTAGAAAATAGCCTTCACAATTCCTTTCCAAGCTTCCAAGATGAAGAATATTACTTAAAATCCACCATGGAATCAAAAACGTGAGGAGGGAAGATGGAAAAGAAGATGTGCAGGTCCACAGTTCCAAAATTTGCCCACCCTAATCAAGTTGTGCCCGGTTACCAATATTTCTCTAAATTTGATGCACTTTTCACCAAATTAGGCTCAAATCTTGATCAAGATCCATGATCCTTATGCCCATTGATCCATGTATGATCAACAACAATGAACATGAAACAAGATTTTTAAAGAAAATTTTGGAGAAATTTGAAGAATATCAAGAAGATCAAGAAAATAAGAGAAATTGATCAAAGGCATGGCTCTGATACCAATGAAAGAAGGGATAAAAGAGAGAAGACTTGTTAACACTAGTTTGGTAGCTCAAAAGGACATAAATATGTCTTTTCAGGGGTTTGCTAAAAAAATTCATATCTTGTGAATGGGAGCGGTATTTTAGCATTTCTCTTCTAACGCATGTCTTGTTGAATGTGGCAAACCTTAGAAAATTATAAAAAATGATAAAAATAATCTTAAGTGTATAATCGATAAATCACCATAAGTAGAGGTATATCTAGCACTATAATCCAAACAAGTTACGAATTTACAAAGTAGGTTCCTACATGCAAGAAAAAAATGATATTGACTCATTATAAATCTCTCCTAAACCTTATATAGTATTTGAGAGATGAGAGATAAATTTTCCATGATAAAAAAATGTAGTGCATTAATAATTAATTCAATTGAATTTACTTCTTAGAATTGTTGAGTCTTTGACACCCAAAATACGACAATAGTGTGAGCTTATATGGTGATTTACTTTAGCTAAACTAGTAAATACGACAATAGTGTGAGCTTATATGGTGATTTACTTTAGCTAAACTAGTAAATCAATGTCTCCACTAAAGTAATCGGTCAAGAATACATATCTAAATATTTAAATTTAGTTAAAAGACAAGGTGATGGTCTCAACTTTCAAAACTGCATTGATAACAAAACATCGTATATAAACTCTTGCTTATATTTGAATCTTCTAGTGAGAAAATTATAAAAATAGTGTTTATTATTATATAAAATGACTACATATTCCACTTAAAGCCTTAGGGGACGTTTAAAAATGTGTGAAGTAGTATCTTATTCTATAGTTATAAATATGGTTCAAAATTTATAAACTTTCATCTAAAACAAAGTCCCTAAAAGGATAGGTGTATATGTGATTGGCTCTCACAAAATGCACTAGAAAAGCATAAAATTGTATCGAACACGTGTGCAAGATTTGGTCCTACTCTATGATTTCCTGGTTAGCTATAAAATTCTTGAAAGTTGATTTGGTCCTACTCTATGATTTCCTGGTTAGCTATGATTTCCTGGTTAGCTATAAAATTCTTGAAAGTTGATTTTTTAAAGACAGCTAAATACCTTAGAATTTTTATTAAGGCCTAAATTTTGGAGTTCTAATGTAATTTTGAACCTAAGATGGATTATATTACACCATATATATGTTTTGAAGCAATGCATATCCAAAAATTTGGAAAGCAATGAGAAATTGGCTAATCAAAGCCTTTGATCCAAATATAGTCGAAACAGCTCTGCATTACGACTCTAATTTGGCCTATGAATTCTCATGAAATTAAAAAGCCTAGAGGTAACCAATGTGATCACAAAAAATCCCAATTTTCCTTCGCTATGTACGTGATTATATGAAAAAAGAAACCTTTAATTTTCACTATCCATGTGTTCTAAATAATTCCATAAAGTTGGTCAGTAAATAGAACATAAATATGTCCATGGACACTTTTCTGTCCTATTACCAAACTAGTGTTAACATGGAGTCCGAAACACGAGACATCGTTTACATGGATTCTAGAAATGGGCGAAGGTCACCATGGAAGCTTGGGCATGATATCCAAGAAGACATAGATGCCTATAGAGTAAAATATGATCAAAAGGTACAATGCATATGATCCCTATGCCTAATATAGCCCAAGACCACCAAAAGTACACATGTAAATGACCCTAAGCCCAAGTGCCTAGGCCCCATCCCCCATGTGCAAGTGTATACTAAATTTACTTCATTACACATCATCAATGCAAGTATTACTATATTGAATCTCAAAGTTTCTTTACGAAGCTCACATTAGCAACAAAACATCTTAAACAAAATAAAACATATGACATTGCATAAGTTACTACACATGATTCAAAAAAATCTACACACATTCTCTTCATGGCACATCATTATAGATCATACCGCTTCATAAGAATGAATATCTGCTTGAAGATTGAACGTTGGCTTTAAGACCATGACATGGTAGACAACATAAAAGCTAAAACTAGCCTTGTTTTTAACTCAACACTCTCTAATTTTTTAATTATTAGAGATATTCTACATGGAGATCTTTTGCATAGTATTCATTCCAAGTGTGCATTACATAGAAAGCTCTAGAAAGATCTACCAACAATGAGTCTTTTGAGATATATAGCCACATAAATATATAATACAAATAGAAATCCCCATGTAAAAAAGAGTGTCACGAAGCCCAAAAAAAACAAGTATAGTTTTTAACACTTTAGAAGAATAATTATTTCCTTAAGGGAAATGCAGGCTCCAAGACCTAGACTAAAAAACAACAAAAAAGCGATAAACTATGCATTAAGCTTCTTATAGCATATAATTCATTTAACATATATACATAACATTGAAGCACATCATATATATACATAACATTGAAGCACATCATATATATACAAAAAGTTGAAGCACATAAATAATGGTTAAAAAACCATATTATCTTAATAATTTATACTTACATGAAGTGATGAGCTAACATCCATGTCATCATTAATTGTGCTTTAAATGTCACCTAAGTTAGATTTCCTCTTAATTATTATTTCAATTATTATTTTTTGAGAGACCTTTCATAAGGACAAACATTTTTTTTCAACTAGCCTTTGGCCCAAGATCCTCCCATAGTTCCTAATTTTCATCGCCCGCAGGTTTTTATTTATCCACCCATAGGCAATGCCATGGAGGAAGCACCAAGGGGGGTTTTGAACCCAGGACCTCTTGGTCCTAGGGTCCTAGGCAAACACCTTCACCACTTGATCTATCACCTCATTGGCAAGCACAAGCATTACACTTACATGTCCTTGATACTCTTCTTCTTATTATACTTTCTATTTAGTTGTCTACCTGAGACTATAGATATCTTCCTCCAACCAAACATATTAAGCTCCAATTAACTTTAGAGTTGCAATCTTATGATGATGCTCACAAATAATATATTTATCTTTTCTTATGCCTCCTTGTTATGGTGAAGATATTTAGGAGTCTCAACTCTATTAAACCACCTCTGTACAAGGCAGTAGTTGCCAGGTAAAATGGCATGTTGTGCCTTGAAACACTTCTCTAATAAGTATTTCCCTTAGAGATTGTTTTGGCCTCTACTCACCAATCTAGGTGCTTGAAAAACCTCATTATATGTAGGTGTAGGACTAACACATGAGGCTTGTATGAGAGAGTGTTAACAAGGAGGTTTCTTATTTTTCCAAATATCTTTAATCTCCCCCCATTGCCTATATAAACATATGAGGCTTGTATGAGAGAGTGTTAACAAGGAGGTTTCTTATTTTTCCAAATATCTTTAATCTCCCCCCATTGCCTATATAAACATATGACATAGAAAAAATTTGAATAACATGTATCATCTGATTACAAACACATTAGTATATCTCTATAGTTATAAAATTGTAACATTTAAGGCAGTTAAAAGATGTGTACCTTCTTGAGCCTAGAACACTTTTCATATTGGTTATCATTGTGTTCATTGTGTTCATTTTATCTTCACACACATTTTCTTTAGCATTGCCACCATGTCCATATTCATAGTTTCCATCTCCAACTTGCATAAATTTAATTGAAAGAGAATACTTAAATGAAAACTAAAAGGAGAATCAAAATATATAAGCTCAAAAAACCACCTCATATACATTAAGGTGTTTGTAGAAGTTTGCCTCCAACGAATAGCATGAACTCACCACTACGCTAAAATGAAAAAATAGATGTTATGCATGCTTTCCAATATCCCACAATGGAGACTAATGTTATATCTTCATCACCACAACTTATCTTTTAATCTTATAGATCTCTCCCTTAATAGGACTTTCTTATATTTTGTTATTCTCTCCATCCCAAAGTTTAAATATTGTTAAGTATACCTTCTTTCTTCATTGTTTCATCTTTGCATTTTAGCTTCTTCCTTGCTATCAAAATACCTTTTTCATGGCACACACTTGCTTTGAAAATACATTTTTTTATCAATGACTCTTTGGAACACCCTTGCTTTGGGATAAGGTCCATAATTCTTTGACCTTAATGGATGTTACATGTCTACTGAAGTATCATATTTATCTACTAAAGTATCCATCTTTATCTACTAAGTATTCATATTTATCTACTAAAGTATCCATCTTTATCTACTAAGTATTCATCTTCATCTACTAAATATCCATAACATCCATCTTTATCTACTCCTTGTCCATTTAATGAAAGATACATTAGAGTGTAGTAGTATACAACACTTAAAATTATAGAGAGTATACTTATAACATATAATTAATAATAACATAATCTTACCTTATAAAGCATTTTTGAGACCTTGTATTGGAGCTCGACAAGCCTTATAAACAAACTTGTACATTTTTATTTACATTCCAACCCTCTAGAAGTGCTTTTGATTTTAGTGAAGAAGGACATGCTTGATAAACATTCTCACATATCAAGGATAACTCAAAATATGACTGTGGATCCAAAACTCTTTGACACTTTTAATCTTAGTGCCATCCCAAAAACATAAATTCTATTACAATCATCATAGTTGTTAGCTACCAACTATCTCCCCTTATTTTGATGCATTTCCAAGAATTCTTTCATGGCACTAAGATCTACTTTTTCCAAGCAATTTCAATTGTTCACCAATGGAAACATAATCAAAACATAACATATTCTTTCTAGGCATGGCACACTTTGAACACTTCTCACTATGTGTTGAGAAATCACACTTTAATTTTTGTATTTCCTTGATGATTGTTATTGCATTGACATTTAAGATTATCACCACTGTAGTTGTGTTCTTTGCTTAGTGGATAGATCTTAGCGGCATGTATAAAATTCTCTAATCCTTGGTATATTCTATATTGCCTAGAATGAATGATACTAAGACTTGTAAACATGGTATTCAAAGCCTTGTAAACATGGTATTTAATTTCTCCCATCATGTCAAAACAACACATATGTCATCTAGATTGCCATCCCATGTTTCTGGCAACTAGATTAATAGTTTACTCAGGCTTGTTGTATTGATTTTCTCTTTATCTACTCTATTCCTAGAACCATCCATGTCTCCAAATAAAATTCAAATTCTATCTTGAAACTCCACTACTGAAGCTTGATGTTCATCTCAAAGTTCTTACAACTTAATCACTCTGTTAGATTTTATCAACCAAAGGCAACTCCAAATCAACCATGTTTGCCTCCTCATGGTGGTGAGAATGTTCTTCATGTGTATCACTAAACACATTATTATGATCGTCATACATCTCATGCAAATATCTATTGTCTTAATCTCTAAGTTTTGAAGAGCTAAATTATGAATTATGTAAAGAAATATTTGTTGCAATTGTTCCAAATCTCTCATCAATTTACTTATATGCCTTGCATAAGTTGATGACACAACCATTCTCCCACCATGATAATAAGTTCTACATCTACACCACTCTTGCCTCTGTCCATTAGGTGATGTGCATGGTTCTTCATGCATTAAAATGTTATTTTCCACATAATTATGCTCATTCACATTTATCAAAATTGATGGATGCATATTTCCACATAAGTCTTGGTGACAATGTGCATAATATGTCCTCCTGCTCACATCTTGATAACCAAGATGTAAAAGCTTACACTTGTAATTACATCTACATCTCCGTAGAGTATCATCTATTGTTGCCATTTGAAATAAAAATAATCTATTGTTATATATACATATATGTGTGTAAACTTCTCTCTCTCTCTCTCTCTCTCTCTCTCTCTCTCTCTCTCTCTCTCTCTCTCTCTCTCTCTCTCTTATTTTTTTCAAAAAAAGAATCTCCTTATCCACTTCATTAAAAAAGGATCTCATGCCAAAAGATAGCTTTGAGGCATTGTCCCACGCAATGCCTCAAAAGGATCTCCTTATCCGCTTTATTAAAAAAGGATCTTAGGCTAAAAGATAGTTTTGAGGCATTGCCTCACACAATAGTGACTAGTTCTAGTGGCCCTTAACCTCCTTTCATAGAAGGTGTTTTTGCTTTTAAATCTCAACTAAAAAGGGTAAGTTTCTAACGTGAACACCAATCTCACAATACAAAAGATAAAATTAAGACACATGCGCCTCAAGCCTCGAGTCTCTATTTGGTCCTCCCCACTCTATATATGTAATTCATTTATACCTATATCTATAATACATACATACATACATACATACATACATACATATATATCAAGAGTGCGGTGTATACAAGAGAACGCTCACAAGAAGTAGGATCTTTCATAGTATAAAACTTTAAAACTCAAATTACACAATAACAAAGATAGAGAAGAATACAATATTACTGAAGTGATACAATAGATGGAAAATCCCTACACCCATGTGCTCGTGTGAAGAGAGCTTCGATGGTGGCTGATCTGGAATTGCTAAGATGGAGGCTATATGCTAGTAGAAGCTAGAGAGTAAACTTTAACTAATGAACTATGTGGAGAAGGGATTGGCTGTATGTATCTATATAGATGTATAGACACGTGTGCGCGACAGCCTTGACATGACCATATAAGTCCACGTTCATAGTCGATGTCACCATCCGTAGTGTAGACCCGGCCAATAAAGATGTACTAGAAAATGCATAGCAGCTGCCTCACCTCCCACCACGGGCATCCGAGCTCATCTTGGGCCTTGTAATATTAGGATAGGGTGTCTAAGAGTAAAGCCTACGTACTCCATGTGTGAACTATTATGAGAGATAAAACGGTCCAGTGTAGCATATAGCCTGTTTGGCAGTGTGCCAAATTTAATCTAAGTTGTCTCTAAACCATCTGTCTCATAGGCCACATTCTTGTGTGAATACGGGGATGTTAGTCGCTCGAGTTGCTAACTATGGGGTTACTTCTCATTTTGGGGGCCATACAATCATGAGCTAGGACAATACAATATGAGGGTGGAGCATTCATATTCAAGAGTCTCCCATAATGTCCACCCGAATGTGAACTACTTCTATGGTTCGATGCTGAGTCGATAAGATGATCCTTGATAAGAGACTTTGTGAAGATGTCTACATAATTCTCTATCAAAATGGGGAGTAGACCTTCTCGGTCCCTGAATATGATGAGCTCACATACAAAGTGATAATGAATCTCAATGTGTTTTGTGTGTGAGCATGAAATACATGATCCCAAGCAATGGCCATGCAACTATGGTTATCACATTATTGTACCACTCCCATATCTTGTAGAATCCTCCTCAGCCACAATACCTCACATGATGCAAAGCATTCACCTTTGTACCCAGTCTCGGTCATGATGAGAGTGCAATAGTGTGCTATTTCTTGGTGATCTAAGAAATGCATCCCAAACCAAGCAAAAAACAATACCCTGAGCGCATGGTGTCACCTACTCAATCCGAGTCACAAAAGCCACTGAGGGTCTTGCTGCCCACACAACATAGTTTATGCCGTACTCTTGAACCTTGGGGATGTATAGAAACCACATACATACTTTCCAATGATCCTCTTATAGCTTGTTGGAGAACCTACTCAAAACAACAATAACAAAACTAATGTCTAGTCTAGTATTACACAAGAAGATAAGACTACCGAATCGGTTTCTTGTATAGGGTCTCATGCACAAGGTCTGAGGTATCTTTGACAAACAGCTTCAAATCAACCTCCATTGTTGCCTTCCATTTAGTCATGCCAAATGCCTTGAGTATCTTATCTGCAAATTTCTACTATGAGATGAAAATGTTATCTGGATTTTCTACAAGACCTCAATCTGCAAACAATAATGCATGAGCCTAAAATCTGTCATCTCAAGCTCTGCACTAAGCATCTTTTATGTTGTGAGATCTTTTTATGGTGATCCCCTATTGTAAGATTCCTCCCTCCAGCTTTTGAGGTGTGGAGGTGTAAGAACCTCCCCTTCTAATCTTATAATTATTCCCCTCTCTAAAATAAAAGAAAGATCCTGTTTTACCCTGTTTTGGCCTGGAGAGAGAAAATGTCTAGAGGGAGGTAATTCAAAATTGAGATATTTTTGGATATAAAAATCCTCCTAGTGTCTAAAATGATTTCCCCCGAAACAGAAATTCAAAAAGAACTTTCCAATGTGCAATTGGAATTAATTAAAAATAGGTATAAAGGACCTTAGCCTAAGGGTCCAGATTTTCAGAAATTTTCGGACTATGGTCCAATTAAGGTTCCTATGGACCAATAAGATTAATCCAAACGTAGGGAGGAGATAAATTAAAGAATAAAAGAAAAATCCCCCCAAAAATGAGTAAATGCTCACATAAGATGAAGAGTGGACTAAGGACCAAAGAAAACAATTAAAAAATTAAATTTTGACACCTCAGAGTGGTGATCTCCTCTCATGAAGTAGGGACCTTTTTCTCATCATTACCCCCAATTTTTAATCAATAAAATGAGTTTTTTTCATCTCTCCTCTCTCCTATTTCAAAACTAGATTAAAAAAGAAAGCTGAACTAACCCAAAAATGGTCAAAAATTGACCAAACTGATTTGGAAAATTCTAGAATTAGTTTGCTTGGTTAGAGGCTCACTTTTTCCTATAAATAGAAGCCTCACCCTTTGTAAAAGCTTAATGGTGTTTATGCACTGTTACTCTGCTCCTGTGTCCTGAGCCATTTACATTGAATTTTTTAATAATTCAATTGTTTTTGGCCTAATCCTCTCCAAAGTGAATTGGTGGCCACTCTTGCTTCAAACAAGAGTAGAACCCTCAATCCCTCAAGCCAAAGGAGAGCTTACAAGCTCCATGTAAGCTAGTTTTCTTACATGTTTAATGAAGAATCTATGGTTTTCCTAATTTTTATGTTTTGCAGATGTTGAATTAAATTCAAATGCTATGCCTTTGATTAAAAGGCCACTCCCTTCTCCTATGAATATGCATGGATATCACTGATATTAATCATTAAAATTGATTTTTATGCATAGAAAGATGCATGAATGATTTTTTTATTACAAAAGTGTTATTCTCATCAAAATTGATTTTTATGCATAGAAAGATACATAAAGGAATTTTTTTAATTACAAAAGTGGTATTCTCATTAAAATTGATTTTTATGTATAGAAAGATGCATAAAGGAATTTTTTTAATTACAAAAGTGTTATTCTCATTAAATTTGATTTTTATGCATAGAAAGATGCATAAAGGAATTTTTATTTATTACAAAAGTGTTATTCTCATGAAATTTGATTTTCATGCATAGAAATATGCATAAAGAAAATTTTTTTATTACAAAAGTGTTATTCTTATTAAATTTGATTTTTATGCATAGAAAGATGCATAAAGGATTTCTTTAATTATAAAAGTACTATTTTTATAAAAATTAATTTTTATGCATAAAGAAATTCTTTTTATTTTAAAAGTGTTATTCTTATTAAATTTGATTTTATGCATAAATAGATGCATAAAAGAATTTTTATATCAAAAATTAGAATTCTCTTAAATTCTATGCATAAAGAATTTTTATATCAAAATTAGAATTCTCTTAAATTCTATGAGTATTTGATAAATGAATAATTAAATACTCTAAGAGAAAAATTTCTATCGTTTTATATTCACACGGATTGTAAAAAGAGAATTCAAGAAATCTATCGAAATCGAAATATTCAGATAAATGATTAATCTATTCCTCATTGGAATTCGTAACTAATTCAGAAATCAGTTAAGTGAATATTCAAAGAAAGAAATTTAGTAAAATAGTAACTGAATTATCAAACCTTTTCGAGAAAGATAGATCAGGAAAAATCTTATCTGACTCGAACCTTGAATTAGACTATGACCAAGACCAAACTCTTTCGTCGGTTTTGAGGAAAGAAGGTGTGACCAGTTTAGAAAAATACACTCAAAACTCCCGCCAAATCTGGAACTAAGTTTGAGACCCTTCGAATTGATATGTGGATCAAGGTTATAGAATTCGAGGAATTCTGGTATGAAATTCAGAATTCCGATCAAGAAGTTTTGGGGATACTAATTCAAGAAATACTCCTCGTTTCAAAAGAAAATCAAATTGAAAATTTGCATTGAAATGAGATGTGATGTGAATAGATGTGATGAGATGCGATGTGAATCAGATAAATGTGAATAAATGGATGGATGTGAATGTGTATGTGAAGAATGGATGTGAATGTGCATGCGAAGAATGGATGTGAATGCGCATGCGAAGAATGGATGTGAATGCGTATGCGTATGCGAAGAATGGATGTGAATGCGTATGTGAAGAATGGATATGGATGCGTATGTAAAGAATGGATGTGAATGTGTATGTGAAGAAAGGATATGGATGTGTATGTGAAGAATGGATGTGGATGTGTATGTGAAGAATGGATGTGGATGTGTATGTGAAGAATGGATATGGATGTGAAGAATGGATGTGAAGTGATAGATATGAATGTATGGATAGATGTGAGTAGTCGTACATGTGAACGATTGGATGGATGTGGATGAATGAGATGAGATGTGTATGAATGAGATATGATGTGGATAGAAGTGATGTGATATAATGTGGATAGAATGCATGTGATGGGATGGTTATGAGAACGAATGTGGATAGAATGCATGTGATGGGATGGTTATGAGAACGAATGTGGTGGATATGAATGAATGAATGTGATGGATATAAATGGATGCGATGTAAATGAATGTGATGGACGTGAATAGATGTGATGTGATGTGAATCGGGATGTGAATGAATGAGATGTGATGTGATGTGAATCGGCGGGCTGTGAGTGAACGAGATGTGATGTAAATTGGGATAGATGTGATATGTGATGTGAATGAATATGATGTGATGAGATGGAAAATGATGTGATGAGAATGGGAATACATATGAAATAAATGAGGATTGATGTGGAACAATGTGGAAAGACGAGCCGCACACTGTATAATAAATTGACGCGTGCACACACACACATCACACTGATGTCAAAATAATATCAAATGCCATAATACAATCGCAAAATGAGATCTGTCCACACGCCACGACTCAATCCACCATCCGTGCGACACCTAAATCGGTACCCTCGCACTGTGCAACACCTAAATCGGTACCCTTGCACACCTCATCACCTAAACTCATAAACATAAACCACGTCAGTAGTAACAATCAATTGACATCACATCAATCAATCCTAACGTGTTCATGAGAAATAGGCATCATAAAAAATATAAATCAAATATTAAATGACCATGATTATCATTCGTCAAATAACATGGGTCATAATAGGGGGGTGTTGAGAAATGTGGTGCCAAAGAGCACAAGAAAGAGGTAGGGAGTGAGAAAGAGTAGCTAAGAAAGTGCAAAGCATAGCATGCAGCCACATGCACAAAGGGATTTATCCCACATTGATGTACAAGCCCAAGGGTGTACCTCCTTATATAAAAGGGGACCATTTCAAGCAATGAATCATATTACTTACACTTATCTCAAGTCTCTTTATGTATCCAAGCTAATTCATCTTAGCGTCTGATTGTACTTGAGTGCATCTTAATTAGCACACACTCATTATTAGTTTTCTTCATTTCTATATCCACCCTAGATTAGTGTTGTGATTAGTATAGGATTAGTTTATCATTAGATGTTTTGTCATTAGGAGAGCTTGATCCATAATTCTTAACACCACATTGGGCCCAAAAGTCCACCAACCATAGTATAAAAAAGCATACAAATGTACTCTAAAATCCTAATAAAAATGGCCTTCTACACTCTTCTTGCTTGCTTGATGGGGATGCTACTGATAGATTTGATTGTAGGTTTTCTTCTTGCAATAGATTCTTCCTCTTTTTATGTCGCCTTTGTGAGATAGAACCATTACGAAGGACCATCTCTTCTTGCCTCCATCTAGGCATTGAGAGCTCTCCCTTTCCCTTTGGCAAGAAGCATTCCGATGTGACATTGGAGCGAGGATGCAATGGACGAGCTAGTGCACCCACAACAAGAAGTTGCATTTGTGGCTCAAAGCAAGACCTAACGACACATGCTTTGGCAAGGCTAAGATAAGTCTTGACTTGAACATATTTGGTGCTGTTGTCGGGGAACTGCCTACTACTAGGGACTAGCCTAGGTAGGGATTTAGCTCTATTTTTCCATCCATTCTAAGATATTAGGATAACCAAATATTGTTCATTGTTGATTGGAGTCACACTCCAAAAAATATATGGTTTGGGAGCATTAAGTTGCTTTTTAATCATAGAGTCCCATGGAGCCATCTCTCTTGTATTGAAGCTAGGTGAGCGCCAAAATTGGCAAAGGGTATAGATTGGAAAGAATGGGACTTATAATCATAAACAAGGCAATGTCACATGCAAAGGACAAGGACAAGGTGCCTTCTTTTAGTGTTCAATCCAAAAAAAGACAAATGGTGGTTAGACGCTTTAAGGTGGCAAAGGAGAATAATGCAATGTTGGATTGGCGGATGCTTCAAAGATGCCTTTTGGATTGCTGCAATCATCAAGAAACAAATAAAGGTGAACAACTTGAAGTTCCAAGTGTGGATAGCTTTGCAGTGAGCTGGCATTTAGGGGGAGATTTGAAAACAATCAAATGTATGCTAGGTTATGACACAAGTGCTGCCTCCTTACTTCCTTGCCCTCTATGTATGAAGAAATCAAAGCACAAGTGCAAGAAGGAAGATTCATTATGATGGATTGATGGAGTCATGTTATGCAAGTTGGAATTACCACCAAATAGGGACACCCAAGATCCTACATGGAACCCCATCATTCGATTTCCATGTGAAAAAATACACTTCTACACATTACATGCCATGATGAGAATATTTGATAAGTTGTTCAAAATGCACATTGACTTTGCATTCACTATGAAGCTGGCTTCTTGATCCATGGAAGAAATTTCCAAAGTGGAGGGAACTACTTAACTCTCTAGGGGTGCACGGAGGTAACTTCAAAATAGTGAAAGATGAAAAGATGTCATTATGGTACCACAAGCATCACTGAGTGAAGGGAAGACTAGGCATTTTTTACACAATATGTCGACTAAAGCAAGGTGGGAGTTGTGGAAAGAACCATGCAATATGTCAGGGAGACGCTCTAAAGCAAGTTCTAAAGCAAGGCGGGAATTGTGGAAAGAACTATGCAAGTGCAAGAATGCAAGCCTTTGTAATAATAAGCGCACAAAAGTTTGGGTCTGTCTTAACAATCATGCTATTAAGTACTACTAGCACTAAACAACAAAGCATATTCAAGGAAATGGTGATCGAGTTCACTCAAATTATCATTGATAGTTGGGGAAAAACATCTATTACCCATTATATGGTGTTTTATTATTATCAAGTTATTTACAACTATATATAGTTATAATCTCTTATACAATGACTTGGGAAAATATGGTTCCCTCAACATGTGGAGCACCTAAGGCATAGAGAAGTCACATTAAAGGATAAAGGGAATCTGCTTCATGAACACTTGGCATGATGAAGGGGTGACATAAACCAATTACCTAATTGAAATGCTTAATTGGTTTTTTCGATACACATTAGGTAAAAGCTTGTCAAAAGAGAAAGCTAGGGCACTTGAGATTGTAAAAGCCCTGCAACTCCACACTAAGGAGATCAATATGGGTAAATGGAACCGAAGTAGTGGGTTGTAAGAGCCCTACAACTCCACACTAAGGAGATCAATATGGGTAAATGGAATTGAAGTAATGGACATTGTAGTGGGCCAACTCACAATGCCATGGAGTGCTACAATGATTAGAGAGGACAAATTATGTTGGGGTGAAAGAACATTAATTTATAATGGACATTGTAGTCTTTTAGTTTAACACTATAAAAAGCTACTTTTTTACATTTATCCTAAAGTTAAGTGTCTATAAAAAGACTCTATGGCCTCATTTTTATCATTTCAATTTCACTCCTCCCTCTCTTGCCCATGGCTCAAACTAAAAATACTACACACAAGCTATCCATAATGTAAGCATGGGGCTAGCACTAGTAGCGGGAAGAAGTGTTAAATCGTGATCCTTACACCATAGGATCCTTGATCAAGACCAAGCAAGAGCATGAACAAGAGTGCGCACATGAGCTTGTACATACTCCTCCACCATGGATGAGGCATGATATTCTAGCTCTACCAAGGTAATGTGGAATGAAGATCCTCACTCGTGGCGATATGGGTCCCCTTCTAACTTTAGAGGAACATCAATAGGGAATAAGAGGATAAAGGGCTCGGTAGTTGAGGAGAATGTGCCTCCACCTTTGCTCCATAGTACAACCTCCATCCCTTGCTCAACTTGCACCTCCACCTCCACCTCCACCTTCACCTTCACCTCCATCCCTTGCTCAACTTGCACCTCCACCTCCACCTTCACCTCCATCCCTTGCTCAACTTGCACCTCCACCTTCACCTTCACCTCCACCTGTACAACCTCCATCCCTTGCTCGACCTGGACATGCACCTCCACCTCCACTTGTATAACCTCTGCCACAACCTCATCATGGTTATTTGTTGAAGAAGGGACTTGACTAGAGGCAGACACCTCATTCCCCTAGGCCTCAAAACCTAGCGATGCTTCCTCATATGCTAAGGAGGAGGAGTAGAAATGGGATACAGGCACTCCATGGGATATGTCAATTTTAGAAGATGGTTGATCTCATTATTCCCAAGGCCTCTTTATCACGTGTCATTAGGGAGATCTTGTAGAGTTATTCTTCTCAACATTTGCATCTACTACAAGTTCTCACCTTGGGAGTTCTACGAGAAGCTGCATAGGCATTTTTGGTATCCTTCTTCAAGGATGCAAACCTCTGTGCTATCCATGCAAAGAAGGTTATAATAATGATGAATGCTTTTGAATTAGCATGATTTCTACATTATGGATGACTTGTAATGATCATAGCTAGCATTCTTGGCATGTAAAGTTTTCTCTTGATTAATAGAATGTTTATATCTTTTTATTCTTTGGTTTGTTTGCACTTGAATAATTATGATGTAAGACATTTTTAAATTAATAGATATGAAATATATTTTTCAAAAAAAGAGAAAAAATAATACAATGTTCTGTAGAGTGACATTGCAGATTTATTCTCAAAATTTGCGTCTGCAAGTTCTCATCTTGGGAGTTCTACAAGAAGTTATAGAGGCATTTAAGGATACAAACCTCTGTGCTATCCATGTAAAGAGGGTTACAATAATAATGAGTGATTTTAAATTAGCATGACTTCTGTATTATGATAACTTGTAATGATCATAGCTAGTGTTCTTGATTAATAAAATGTTCATATCTTTTTGTTCTTTGGTTTGTTTGCACTTGAATAATTATGATATAAGCCATTTTGAAATTAATAGGTCTAAAATATATTTTTCAAAGAAAGAGGAAAATAATAATACGATGTTGTTGGCACCTATCATTTTTTTCTTAGGTCTTTGCATGTACCCCAAAGCCTCTTTTTCCCTAAAAGCCTTGGTTGGGCCTGAAAAGGGAGGCCAACATGGGACAACCTAGGGCTAGATAGAAGGTGATGTTTAGATCTAGGTCTCGTGCTGGCTTCCCTTTTTTTAAACCCAACTGGGGTCATTTAGGGCAATAAGGGGGCTCTAGGGTGTATGCCAAGCCTCAAAGGGCTCTTACTTTGTGTGGCACTTAATCACTTAATTAATGTTGATCTTGTTAAATTCTTAACAACCTAATCATTGTAGCTATTCTAAATAAGATATCAGTGTACCTATCCTGATTAAGATTTTCAATAACTTAATCAATGTAATATTTTTCAACAACCTTCTCAATGTAGTTGTTGCTTAGTTTGTACTTATTAGTAAAGCTTGGATCTTTTATTTTTTAAATATTAAAACTATTTAAAAACTAAAATACTAAATTAAGAGAAAAAATGGAAACTTAATGTTTAATTAAGAGAAAAGACTCAGTTTAACATTTTTTAGTACACATTGTTGGGCCTCTAAGCCCTACCCAAGATCTTAAGGGGGCTAGGGCCCAGGATGACATGGGGCAATTTAGCCCCAAACAAGGATCCATGTCTAGGCCTAGGTCATCTCATGCTTGCTTGGGCCCTTCTGAGCCCATCTAGCCACACTGAGGCCTTAAGGATCCTTGTATGGGCCTAGGTTGTCTTGTGGCTTGGGCCCTTCTGAGCCCATCCACTCCCCTTGAGGCCTAAGGAAAGGCTTGAAGGCCCAACAATGTGTACTAAAAATGTTTTAAGGCATGAAAAATGGTTCTTTTTTTAACGTTGAATTAATTCATCATTACAAGAAAATATAAAATGGGTCAAATTTTTCATAAACGTTTTCTTGAAACACTTCATTGATTTTACCATTACAAGATTAAGACACCGAAAGATGAATTTAAATAAAAATAGTTGTAATTATACTTCTATAAAGAAGGCATTATAACATCAGCTTAGATTAAAATTTATAACTATATTCTACTCATTTTTAGCCTTTTACAACTATCTTATGCAACCCTATGCCTTCTCTTATCGAGGGACAGAGTACCAGATCGACAATGCATGTTGCATACCTCTCCCCTACACATTATGCAATGGTTGTATATTAATAAGGACCTTAGATTCAGCATAACCTCCTTGAAATGTGGCATAGACCACCGCCTTTCTAATGAGAATTATTTTGTGTGCATTTTTGAAGATGCTGGAGAGGCATATGAATTTGGATAGTGTTTTGGGGGTAAGGAGTTAAAATCTTGCTATTGGTGGGCTGAATGCATTGTGCACAACCATAATGTTTCCAAAGGGCCAATGCTAAATTGTTTCCAAAGGGGCCCTTGGCAATGTGGCCAAGCATCTAGCTCTATGACATGTTACACACATAAAACATATTTTAGTATTTTTTATGCCATTAATAAGATTTAGAAAAAGTAGGGATTGATAACATATTTTAGTAATTATTTATACCATTAATAAGAATTAGAAAGTAGGGATTAATAACTTACCGAGTGTAGTTTATCAGATGCTATTACATTTGGTTGCTCAATGTTGAGACTTATGCTCCTCAAGTTCTATAGGGGCGAGAGGGCCAATTTGACCATTGGCACGCTAGCTTGCACTTCTTTAAACTCCTCCTCAAGCACATGGGCTTGATCGGTCTCTTTTATCTCGCCTTGGATAAATTGCACACTCTATCATACCTTTAATTTATATGAGTTGCTGAGTCATGTGTGCTCCATCATGTGCTAAGAGCTTGTGTTAATAATCCAAAGGAAAATCTAGTCTAGTGTGGCAAAGAGGGAGAAGCATTCATCTTTCTTAACTTTGAACATTCTCTCCAAGTCTTGCAAGAAGAGAAACTTCTCTCCATCCACCACTATGGAGCTAAGTGTACTGAGTGCCACCTTGGGCATATATGGTGTTGCCCCTGCATCCTTGAGTTCCTTAACACTGGATGACCTTCTTAAGCACTCTGTGAGGTTGTCACCCCGAGTTGTTTTGCCTTTTCTTGCTATTTTTGAAGGAGGCCAAAGCTTGCTCAGCCACTTGATCAAAAAGCTTGGCCTTGGATGTTGATGTGGTCGTGCAAGGGACCCAAAAGGGTGTCACTATCAGACATGACCACCACAACTAGCTTCAAGTACTTATCCATGTACTCAAGGGTCTCCTTGAATCCTTATCCAAAAGGGTGGCACTATCAAAACATGATCACCCATGACTGGCTTCAAGTACTTATCCATATACTCAAGGGTCTCCTTGACACAGTGAGGAAGTTAGTTGTTTTAAAGTAGATGGTTCAGTGAGAGTAGTAATTTCACCAACCTCAACCTCATCATCTACTCATTACGTATAAGGATAAATGTGGAGTTCCATGATAAAAATTGAGTGTTAATGTTACCCTAACCAAGAGCAGCCATTTCCTCACTAGGAGTGAACACCTTGGAGTGGCCATCTTCTTGCATAGTTTTCTTGTACCTTCTTGCATTGCTTTACACATCCTCTCAGAGTGGCCATCTTCTTGCACAGTTTGTTTGTACTTTACACATCCTCTTGGGATAGCACTTTCTTACACTGCTTACTGGTACCTACACATCCTTTTGGGATAGCACCTTCTTGCACTGCTTGGCTAATACCTACGCATCCTCTTAGGTTAGTTTGGATCCCCTTTGTTGATGTAGCATAGGAGGTCGCAAAAGACCTAAATAGTGTCACACACATACATTATCACACCTCAAATGTCTTCAAGTATGTATCCATGTACTTGAGGATCTCCTTGAAGTCCTATTTGGTGAGGAGAATAGTGGTTTTAAAGGCGAAGGTGTGAGAGAATATGCAAAATAACTCCTATAGACTAGCCCACTCGGTCCTCTCTAGGAAAGCAAGAAAGTTCTCATACAACATGGAATGGTCCGTTGGTGAGAATGGCGATGAGAGTACAAAAACAAAGGTCTTGGGAGTGTAGGATAAATAAGTGCATGTAAGAATAGAAATAACAAAAATGAGGGGAAGTCTCATATTTATAATAAATTTAGGGTTTTGGAGTATCGCTTCATACAATTAAAAAAGGGCTAAATGTCCAAAACACTTAAATGTGACTATTTCAATTATTCAAACTTAATTAAAATAGCGACTTCATCCAAACGTAATGAAATAGTACTTTTAAATGTGACTTTCAATTATTCAAACTTAATTAAAATAGTGACTGCATCCAAACGTAATGAAATAATACTTTAAAACAAATAGTAACTAATCATTCAAAGAGTCATAAGTTGCAATGAAATAGTACTTTTAAAACAAATATTAACTAGTCATTCAAAGTGTCATCAAATATAATAAAATATTACTTTTTAAACAAATATTAACTAGTCATTTAAAATGTCATTAAATGTGACTTGTATTTCCATCTCATATTGAAAAGTCCAGTTACAACAAAAATAAAAAGTACAATAAGTAAAATTACACTCCCAATTATAATTCTAATGATAAATACAATTACACTCCCAATTATAATTCTAATGACAAGTACAATTACACTCCCAATTATAATTCTAATGATAAGTACAATTACACTCCCAATTATAACTCTAGTGACAAGTACAATTACACTCCCAATTATAATTCTAATGATAAGTATAATTACACTCCCAAATACAATTCTAATAGCAACAATTACACTTCTAATTACAGTTTTATACTACCATCCCTCCAAGAGTCATGAACCATGAAATTTCTCTATACATCTCCTGATATGCAATCATAAAGGGACAAATACTAGAAGGGCATGGGTGCCAAGAAAGTAACATTAATGAGAAAAATTGGTATCTTTCATCATTCTAACTTTAAGCTTGCTTCTTGTACACCATGTTCAAGTTAAGAGCTTACCTTAGCCTTGTTGAAGAAGCATGTGTCATTAGGTTTTCCCTTAGAGCACAAGTGTAACTTCCCATGTGGATGCACAGCCTCACCCCTTTATAGTCACATTGGAATGCTCCTTTGCCAAAGGGGTGAAGGGAGATCTCCTGATGCCTAGATAGAGGGACAAATATTAGGAGGCATGCCAAAAAAGTTAAACTCTTAACATTAATGAGGAGAAAATTGATGCCTTTCATCATTCTAACTTGAAGCTTGCTTTTTGTGCACCTTGTTTAAGATAAGAGCTTACCTTAGCCTTGCCAAAGCATGTGTTGTTGGAATTTGCCTTAAAGTCACAAATGTAACTTCAAATGTGGATGTGTGTCCCATTGCGTTCTCACTTTGTTGTCACACCAGAATGCTAATTTACCAAAGGGGTGAAGGGAGAGCTCTTGATGCCTAGATGGAGGTAAGAAGAGAAGATCCTTCATGATGGTTCTCTCTCACAAAAAGAAGGAGAAGAAGAAGCTAATCAAAGAGGGAAGCCTACAATCAAACCTATTCAAGCATGCGGGTGAAACCATGTTAACCAACGGAGTGGTTAACATATCCCCCTTCCTAATAGTGACTATAGTGGTGAAGCTGATGCTAAGAAGTCAATGGTGTGGATGGTCCAAGATATGCCATGGAGTTAGCGGTTGAGGTCAATGGGTAGTTTGGTGGAATGATTTGTAGTAGCTAGATGTAGAGCAAAGTGATGAGAACCTTTGGGTAGCCCTAATGCATGAGAAACGGCATGAGAAGTGATAGGCATTGTAGGGGTGCTTCATTCCACAATTCTCCGTTGGTTATGAAAGTGATGTGGACCTGTAGTTGTTAGTAGAAGCAGTCTTCTGCACCTTGTGTTTTGTAGAATTAGTGCCCATACCCTATGTAATGATGAGCATGGGTAGATGGAGGTCCGGGGTGCCTTGGCGCAACATGGTAATGTGCCCAGATTTCATAGCGTGATGCTTAAACAATGGGCTTATTCATGGCGAATACGTTGAACAGGGTGAGGTGTTGTTAATGTTGAATTAGAGTCAAAGTAGAGGATATTAGGTAGGAAAGCCCCATATTGGTGATACCTATAAGGTCGAGGGCTCTCTAAGCATAATGGGTGGTACCATAGACTAGGCTAGCACCCCCACCATGGGTCCCCCCATCTAGAGATGTATTTGGAGGGTGGTGCAAGTGTTTTTATGTGTCATGAGATCCGAGAAGTGAAAAAATCAGTGACATGCAAGAGCAATGGCACAAAAGGTGTGCTCGTGTAGGTGCACTTCTCCAAACAAAAACTTCTCCAACACAACTTCTTTCTTCAACTCTCTTTGCTGCTTTCTTCAACATTTTCTTGATATCTATATAATGCTTGGGAGGTCAAGATTATTACATTGTTGGGGGCTTGGCAGCATGGCAAGGGAGTTGGGTAGCCTTTGTGGCTAGATGCCTTGGTGATAGGCAGTTGGGCAGTTGGGCAGCATCTGTGGCTAGATGACTTAGCACTAGGTCATACTATATATGCTAGGCTTGCACCCGCCAAGGTTCCCCATCCAGAAATGTACCTAGAGGGTTATCAATGATGAGGCTCACGACATGTTTGTGAAAGAATAGTCTCATCCTTTGTGTCTTCACTCTGTTGACACAGTGGAATGCTCCTTTGCCATCGGGTGAAGGGAGAGCTCTCTATGCCTAGATGGAGGAACAAGGAGATGGTTCTTCATGATAGTTCTTTCTCATAAAAGGCAAGGAATGAAGAAGCTAATAGAAGAGAGAAGCCTACCAACAAACCTATTCAAAGAAAGCATCCATCTAGCATGCATGAATATCATATATGCAAGCAAGAAGAGTGAAGAAGGGGAACTCACAAGTAAACTATTGTAAGGGAATGATTGTGTATTGCTTATTGTAAAAAATGACTTATATATAAGTGACTAGTTTTTACACTAGGCCAACTAAACTTAAAATGCTTTGATCTCTATTTTTAGGTCTTAAAAGCAACTATGTACACTAATTCCATAGACTTTCCCTATTTGACATTAAGTGTAGAGGGTAGCTTTATATGTTCCAGCATCGTCTTACAAAAGGTAAGTGCTTGTTTGAGCAGGTAAGATGGCAAAGCACCTTATGGTACATGAGTAGTATGTTGAATACATAAAACTATGTTAGCCAACGGAGTGGTTAACATACCCCCTTCCTAATGGTGATTGTGTTCTCATGTCACCCAAGTCCATGGTGAATCTATTTTACTGGGGTGGAAGGTAATATGCCATAAAGCTAGAGGTTAAGTGGTATATTCGAGTTCGATCCATAGCCAGATGTGGGAAAAGTGATGGGTCCTAATGGCAGGTAGCTTATCGAGGTGGTTTGGAAAGTAATAGGTAAGTTGTAGAGGTTCTTCATTCTAGGGCTCCGTTGGTTGTGGAAGTAGCATGGACCCTTCAACATGAGGTGGTTGGTAGAAGTGGTTCACACCCTGTAAAATTAGCTAAATGAGCACCATGACTACCATGGAAAGTAATAGGTGAGTTAGTTGTAGAGGTTCTTCATGCCAAGCCGTTAGTTGTGAAAGTAGCATGGACCCTTCAACATGAGGTGGTTGGTAGAAGCAGTCCACACCTTGTAATTGGCTAAATGATCACCATGACCACCATGTAATGATTTTCATGAGGTCCTATAATTGGTTAAATGAGCACCATGACCACCATGGAATGATTTTCATGGGTAGATGACAATCCGGATCTTCATGGCATAGCATGAGAGAATGGCCCAATCTCATGGGCATGATGCTAAGAGATGAGGCTTCTTAGTGGCAAAAATGTCAGCCATGGCGAGTTTGTGTTAGTACTGAAGTGGACTCAAAATAGAAATGATACATGCATGGAAGCTTATTGGAGGTACTTATAATATCAAGAGTTCTCTAGGTGATTAGACGTACCATGGGCCAGGATTGTGCCGACCATGGTCCCTCATCCAAAAATGTACCTAGAGAGTTGTTGACACGAGGCTCATGACATGTTCATGAAAGGACAGTTTGTTCATTTATCGTCCTTACTTTGTTGTAACACTGGAATGCTCCTTTGCCACCAATGGGGGGAAGGGAGATCTTTCTGCCTAGATGGAGACACAAGGAGATGGTCCTTCACGATGGTTCTCTCTCATAAAAGGTGGGAAATGAAGAAGTAATAGAAGATGAAAACCTACCATTAAATTTATTTAAGTAAGAGTAAGAATCCATCTAGAGAATTCAGGTCAATGTCAATGGTATCTTGGTGGATTGCAGAAGTACGCATAACTTTGTGAATGCAAAGTCAATGTACAATCTTAAATTATAGCCCATACCTTTGATAACTTTTCATGAAGCTACAATGGATTACACACTGATGTTTCAAGATGTGTGTTTGGAGCTTTCAAAAGAATAGTCATGTAAAATTGATTTTCTTGTTCTTGATATGGGGCCCATCCACATGGTCCTTAGATGTGATTAGTTCTCAAGTCTGAGATCCTTCACTATGAATTTAAAGCAAAGTTTATGGATGGTGAATAGAGTATCACATTGGTGGGAGTGAATGCATCAAAGCTTACTTTAATCAATGCCACTCAACTTAAGAGAGAGATCAAGAAGATGGGTTATGTATTTGTGTTACAATTTTGAAAGGATGAGAGCAATGATTTCGACAAGAAGGAAATGCATAAATGCATGCAAAAGTTGTTGTATGAGTATAAGGATGTATTCAACATGCCCAAATGTTTGCCGCTAAAAAGGCAAATTCATAATGGGATGATAGAGCTTGAGCCTAATGCTAGGCATGTCAACAAGCTACCATCATATAGATTGTCCAAAGTGGAGAGAGATGAGGTGGGGATAGAAGGGAGAAGTTTAGTTGTGAGAGGGTGATTAAGCGGAGAAGTATAATTAAAGGGATTATCTCCCTGTCTATCTTATTTGGAAGTGGGTGGCGACGAGGGCTTTGTCGTACTAATGAAATTCTCAAAATACTGCATGTACTATCTTTAGGGGGTATTAGTGATGGGTATTTGATATGTTCAATATAGTACAAACATAAGGATTTGATTTAGATCTTTATATATATAGAGAGAGAGAGAGAGAAAGAGAGAGATTTAGAATATCATGTAGATGATACATGGTTCTCTCATGTAATTTAAGGTATTTGTGGGTATGATAGGCCTTAAGCCAACCTTGTGTTTAAAACCAAGCAAATTTTTTAGTGATTATTTCAAAATTGGCTGGTGTAGAGGGGAGGTTGGGTAATATAAATACTTCTAACATTTCTACCTTGTCATCTAATATAGTAATATAGTGGATTTCATGAGAGCACTGGGGATACCAAGATCTAAAATTAAGTACAATTGGATGTAGGGAATAGGTATACATGGCTGTATAGTCAGTAACATAAAATCATGGCTGTATATTCAGTAACATAAAATCATTATAAAAGATAACCATAACTATAATAAGGTCTACCTCCCTGTCTAAATTTTTAATTGTGCTAAATTAGTCCTATATCTCGTCTTATTATGATGAATTAGTCTTATATCCCCTCTTGTTAGATCTTGACTAATGTCTATGTCATACTATAATAGAGAGAGGGTTATTAATAAAAAGAACAAGGTGAAGGTTTGTAGAGGGACTCTTGGAATTCTCAGTAGAGAGTTCATGGGCTGCTTCATTTTCTTGTTTGGTTCAACAGCTTGCCAGTCTTTCTTTTATGACAACTGTTGTTTCAACTTTGCAATCCTTGCATCTTTCTTAGTAAGAAGTATTAAAATTTTACTTCTTCTTGTGTTTCTCTCGCTTAATGTAGATTTTCATATCTTTTTTTAGATATTTGTTCTTGTTTTTTTACCTCATTGAGGTGCAATTGTGCTATTTTAAAGGAGTCCATCTTTGGCCTCTGTGTGTGTGTGTGTGTGTGTGTGTGTGTGTGTGTGTGTGTACCATGGACCCTTCAACATAAGGTGGTTGGTCAAAGCAATCTGCATCCTATAATTGGCTAAATGATCACCATGGAATGATGTTCATGAGGTGGTTGATAGAAGCGGTCTTTGCACCCTATAATTGGCTAAATGAGCACCATGAATGATTTTCATGGGTAGATGGTGATCCGGAACAACATGAGAGAATGGCTCGATCTCAGGCATGATGCTGAGATGAGTCTTCTTAGTGGCAAAAATGTCACCGAGGGTGAGATTGTGTTAGTACTGAAGTGGACTCCAAGTAGAGAGGATACATGCATGGAAGCTCATTGGAGGTACTTGTAAGGTTGAGAGTTCTCTAGGTGATTGGTCATACCATGGGCCAGGATTGTGCTGCCATGATCCCCCATCCAGAAATGTACCTAGAGAGTTGTCGGACGATGAGGCTCATAACATGTTCATAAAAGGACATTCTCATAACATGTTCATAAAAGGACATTCTCTTTGTTAGCATCCTCACTCGGTTGTCACACTAGAATGCTCCTTTATCAATGGGGAGAAGGGAGATCTCTCTATGCCTACATGGATGCACAGGGAGATGGTCCTTCACGATGGTTCTCTCTCACAAAAGTGGGGAATGAAAAAGTAATAGAAGAGGGAAACCTATCAGTAAATTTATTCAAGTAAGAGTAAGCATCCGTCTAGCATGAATGAATCTAATAGCATACAAGTAAGCGAGATAAGAGAAGTAAGGGAATGATTGTATATTTCTTATTGTTGTCAAAAATGACTTACATACAAGTGACCAATTTTCACAATAGGATGACCAAACTTAAAAATGGTCCGATCTCTATTAGTAGTCTTCAGCACAACTAATATACACTAAGTGCATAGAATTTCTCTCTTTGACATAAAGCATAGGAGAAGGCCGTTTTATATGTTACAGTGCCATCTTACAAAAGATAAGTGGTAAGGCTGCTTTATATATTCAAATGCCATCTTACTAGTCTTAAGCAACTATGTACACTAAGTACGTAGACTTTCCCACTTTGATATTTAGCACAGGGTAAGGCTGCTTTATATGTTCTCAAGTGCCATCTTACTAGTCTTAAGCAACTAACTACACTAAGTACGTAGACTTTTCCTCTTTAACATTTAGCACAAGGTAAGGCCACTTTATATATTCTAGTGCCATCTCACTAATCTTGAGCAACTATGTATACTAAGTATGTAGACTTTTCCTCTGACATTTGGCATAGGGTAACACCACTTTATGTGTTCCAGTGTTGTCTTACAAAAGATTAATAAATCCTGTTTGAGTGGGTAAGATGGTAAAGCACCTTATGGTGGTAGGTGAGGCATGAGAAACCATGTTAACCATTGGAGAGTTTAACATATCCCCTTTCCTAATGATATGAGCGCATCCTCAGGTCACCCAAGTTGATGGTGAAGCATAAGGTGGAAGGTGTGGATGGTCCAAGATATGCTATGAAGTTAGAGGTTAAGTAGAATAGTTCGGGATCAATCCACAACCAAATATAGGGCAAAGTGATGGAAGTGTTGGGTAGGCTTGAGGGCAAGTAGCTTATCAAGGTTGCATAGAAAGTTATAGGTGGGATGTAAAGGTTCTTCATACTATGCCTCCATTGGTTGTGGAAGTAGTGTGGACTCTTCAACACATGAGGTGGTTGGTAAAAGTAGTCTACACCCTATAATTGGCTAAATAAGCACCATGACCACCATGGAATGATTTGCACATGGGTAGATGGCAATCCGGATCTTCATGGCATGACATTAGAGGATGGCCCAATCTCACAGCGTGATGCTAAGAGATGAGGTTTCTTCATGGGCAAAAATATTGGCCAGGGCGAGGTTGTGTTGGCGTTGAAGTAGTGGAGTCAAAGTAGACGAGGGTACATGCAAGATCATTAGAGGTACCTACAAGGTCGAGAGTTCTCTAGGCCATGGATTATACCATGGGCCAGGCTTGTGCTCATTACCATGGTCCCCCCATCCAAAGATGTACTTGGAGGGTTGGCATTGAGACAAGTTGTGAGTTGCAAGGGAATGTGTTCGTACATGCTATGAGATGTAAGAAATGAAAAAAAGTGTGATGCATGTATAAAATATATAGATGTTATGCATGCCCAATGTGCAGAAGGTGTGTACGTGTGTGCATGCACTCTCCACACAAAGACTTCTCCACACGAAGACTTCTCCAACTCACTTGTTTTCTTTGACTCTCTTGCTACTTTCTTTGACATTTACTTGACATCCCTTTTCTTTCTTTCTTTGACTCTCTTGTTGCTTTCTTTGACATTTACTTGACATCCCTTTTATTGGGGAGTCAATATTATTACATTATGTGAAACATGGTAGGGGATCGGGTGCATGGTTTTTGCCCATAGCTCCAATGGAGCTGGTGGGCAGCCTCTATGGTTCAATGGATTTGGCATTTTCAAGCAATTACAATAGAGGTGGAGAGGCAGTGTGGAGTGATGTGGTCAAAGATTAGGAAGATGGAAGGTTTCTACTGATTATAGGAAGGTTGAGGCAATGGTCATACCACAGGCCAGGCTTACACTTAACATGGTCCCCCATCCAAAATATACTTGGAGGGTTGTTGATGATGAGGCTCATAGTAGGTTCATGAAAAAATAGTGCTTATGTGTATATTATCTACAAAGCCCGTGTGATAGAGGTGGAGAGGAGGTGTCAAGTGGTGTGGTCAAAGACGAGGGCAATTGAAGGTTCCTCTATTGATTATAGGAAGGTCAAGGCAAAGGTTCATACAATAGGCCAGGCTTATGCCTCACATGGTCCCCCATCTAAAATGTACTTGGAGGGTTGTTGATGATGAGCCTCATAGTTAGTAGGTTCGTGAAAAAATAGTGCCTATGCATCTATTATCTATAGAGCCCGTGTAGGTGGGCATTGGGAAAAAGGTGGGCCCTTCTAGAAGCATGCATGGAAATTGGGCATATTTAGAAGCTTCTTTTGGTGAAAACTCCGACACTCTGCTTTCTTTGACACTTTTCATCCTACATTCTTCGGCTTTCCTCTTATTTCTTTTCTTGTCTTTTCTTTCTTCTTCCTTTTTTTTGTGGTGGTACCCCTGGACAAGGGTTTCATACCAAAAGTGGACCCATAAATGATTGGACATATAGTAATATAGTGAGATAGACTTGCCAGCCTACATTAGTACTAAATATGTCATTGGTCACATAGAAGGATAGACTGAAGTGCTTGTGGGAAAGCCATTGATTGCATTGGTGCATGATCTCAAACCTAATATATCCAACATGTCTTCAAACCTAGTATCTAGCATGTCATATCTAGGTGTCTATGAAAGTTATCTTGGAATTTGAGATCCTAAACGGTTGGTAGGTATGTGAATTGGTGTTCATGGACACACAAGGGAACCCTTGGGTCCTTCATGTCATCTTTACTAGCTTCTTCCCGATTCTTCCTAAGTAATATGTGGTGCTTCATTAAGATCTAGAACCTCATGGAATAATTCGAGGATGGGGGGCTTATGGTGCATGCGGTTAAGTGGGGGGTTTAGTTAGTTCAAAAGGTCAAGGCTTTGGGGTTGAGCGCAATGGAAGAAAAAGGGGGCAAACATGGGAGATGTTGTAGATATGTTCATGGGAGGGTTATGGGTGGGGGTTAAAGTTGGGTCGGTTGGAGAGGTGGGTGGGTTTGGCACTGGTGGGGGATTTTCTTTGTTTACCAAATTGTCTACTCGACGAGGCGGCTTAGTTTGCTTATGGGGCTTCTTCTCTCCAAAATATTTATGCCCCACCTGGGTTCCTTGTAAGAAGTCATTGAGATCATCCTCCTCATTTTAAGACTTATGGATTTGGAAAAAGAAAAATACCTCATATGACTTGTCGAGGGAGATATCCTGTGGGTAAGCTACATGGATGGTATGAATGGTGGCTTGGCAAGGGCTTGTTTAAGGTAAGAGTAGACCACATGATAGAATTCATTGCTTGGAAAATAATGGCTTTCATGGCTATCATGGCAGATTAAAGTGAGTCTGCATGGATGGGGAAGTTAAGACTAAGTGGTGTTGTGAGGTCAAGGAACTAGTCTTTCACAAAAAAAAACTGACACCAAGTGTCCAGGTTGGACATGATTCCATGGAGTATAGTAGTGTAGTCTCCAAGAATGAGATGGATTGGTTGAATAAGATCAGGTAGCAAGTGTGGGTTACTGCACATTGTTAATGCGGGCTAAGATGGTGTGGAAGGTGGGGGTAGAAATAGGGTGTAATGAAAAGATATTGAACTAAAGCAAATATAAGTCTAGGTGTGGTTGATAAGGTAAAGGGTATCCACATTCATGGTGATAAAACATTTGAGGTTTATAGCCCATGAGAGGAGCATTTCTAGCTTCTTTTGGTCTCACCCTTCCAATAGGGTATCATCCAAGGCAAGAGTATCCATTTTATCAATTTTGGCATATGCCTCGGCTATACTAGGGTTTCTTTGTGGAGTAGGAGGTCATGATAGGTGCTATGGTAGATTACTTCCCTAGCTCACTACAAGGTTATACTCCTCTTGGAAATCTATGCAAGCTTTGGCAGCCTCATGTATTGCAGGCAAGGGTAGCATCACACTCCTCGGCAAATTGGTTAGCCACATAGACTACTTGGGCCTCTTTGGTTTTTGCTTGCTTGAGCTCATCTAGGAGTTGGTCTCTTTGGGCTTCATGTGCTTGGGCTTTCATAACCTTGGCAGTCTAGAGGGCTTAGTATTAAAGGCGTAGATCATTCATGTCCCACTCATGAGTGTGGGCTAGCTCCTTCTGGTGGCTTCAACTACCACAAGCTCATCCTCAAGCCGATGGATTTTAAGTGTGGATTTATTGAGTTTGGCTTCAATCTTGGAATTCTTCTCATGAGTTTGTCCCTCTTCCTGGATGTATGCATCTTAGCTCTTGAGCTCTTATTGTTTCCAAAGGATGTGATGCTTGGAGGTGCCAACGGTGACATGACCGATAAGCTCAACCCATCGGTGAATGTCATGCTCAAAAGTATTGGAAGGAGTTGCAAAATCATTTGCCAGTACTAATGGGAAAGATATGGTCCTTGAGAGACCAATCTATAGCATCCTTGAGGGTGTCTCGTGGGTGGGAGATAGTTATGGAATGCTCCCAAGGGCAAAAGGCCAACCAAAGTGGATGTGGTGGAGGTTGGGTAAGAGTTGGTTAGGATTTGGGGAGGGTGGTGGGAGCCATCTCATGGGTGACTCTCTTGATGGGTATCATCAGCTTGGGCCCCACTCACCTTTCTCAAATGTGGGCTAGGTACAAAGAAGTCCTGAAGCTCAAAAATATCACTAGCGCAGCCAAGAGAAGATTTTTCTTGAGTAGACTGGGGAATCTGGATGATGGCGTCGCAGTGTGGGCTGGAGCCAAATATTGAATCTCTCGTTGAAGGTTCCTCTATTGTGGGTCTTGGGGAAGAAACATGAATGGTGGAGTATGGGATGACACTTGTTTATGTTTCTTTGGAAGAGGTTGGGACTTTGGGGTGTCCTTGAAACGTGACACCACAAGGTGTGAATGGGTTGGGCAAAGCATAGGGGCAGGAAGCTCTTTCTCAATAGTGTGATGAAGGATCTTTGTGAGCATATATACACAATATACCTTGCATGCTAGGTTCTTGTAAGAGCTTTTCAGAAAAAGAGGAGGGTTGTTTATCGTTTTAAAAAGATGTGGGGCTTTACATGTATGTGGGCATGGGTGGTGTGCACATATGTGTGTATGTGTGCACATGCGGGTGCAAAGGTGTGTGCATACATGAGTGAATGTCCACACACATGGGTTTATGTGCACACGTTGGTGTGTGTGCATACAACATGTGAATCAAGGTGGGTGGGGTGCACGAGGAGGTAGTGCCTACTATAAGGTGTGGTGTGGACATACGAGTGTAAATCTAGGTGCACATACACAAGTGCATGTGTGAGAGTGTGTGCACATGTGAGTGCAAAGGTGTGTACATGTACAAGCGAATGTGAATGGGGTGCACATGTGGGAATGTGTGTGGGGTGCATGTGTAGGGTGGGTGTACTCATGCATGTGAAAATGTGTGCATGAGTAATTATGTAAGAATGGGTGCATGCAATTGTAAATGTGCATGTTTTTAGTTGTTTTTTTATGTTTCTTGTCATATTTTTAGATTTTTTATGTTTTTTTATCATTCTCAATGAAGTTTGTAAGTCCTGACTCATGATGAGTCTGTTACTAAAGGGAAGAACCTTGGCAACAAGATGGGCTGATCGACCTACCAACAAAGAGGGAGAAATGGGAAGATCTAATGAGACACCTCACGCCTTATCGAGCCCACCACAATAGTGTAGTTGTGTGCCCATGCAACTAGCGACCACAAACCTTAGGAAAGACATTTTTGTGTTTGTAGCTATATATCAGATCATTTACATTTTATTTATCTTGAAGTTGATATTAAGAAACATTTTAACATGTCTTATAGTGCCTTTTCACACCTTCCTTATAATTTTAAGAACATCAACCCTATTTATAGTCCGAGAGTTAATAATATAATGTCTACATTAACCTAACACTTATTTTTCTTCGTAAACTATGTTCATTTTGTTACTTTCAAAGTAGTGTCTCTATTTGTTGGGTAGTCTATGTTAATAATTGGGTGTGTATGCCCCTTAAAAGAGAGTAGCATACATCATTTCATTTTCTAATATACATACATAAAAATTGATAAGCATGCTCAAAGGAAGGGTGTGTATGCCCCCCCTCATAAGAAAGACTACCATACATCATTCTTTTTCAAAGTAGTGTCTCTATTTGTTGGGTAGTCTATGTTAGTAATTGGGTGTGTATGCCCCTTAAAAGAGAGTAGCATACATAATTTCATTTTCTAATATACATACATAAAAATTGATAAGCATGCTCAAAGGAAGGGTTTGCATGCCCCTCATAAGAAAGACTACCATACATCATTCTTTTTCTTTCTTACTTACTTTATAGTCCTTCCACTACATGCGCCTATGCAATGGCATGTACATGGGATTAATATTTAGTTCACTGGGTGCAATGTAATATGTGGCCTAGCAATTAGGAATATGGAGATATAGGAGCCGCCAATTTGAAAGTTCTTCATCTCTTTATTATTGAATGCTTTGTTCTCTATTGGCCTTCTATAGCCCCCATGCTCTTCAATTAGCATATTATGCACCCACTACTTAAAAGGATGTTTGAGGAAAAGCTGCATAAGCAGGACCTCGAGTTTGTGAACTCTAAGTATTGGCCCTCTGCAAAGGAAGCTTCTTGGCCATTCTGTAAATGACATCACCATAGTTCTAGATTTGGGACAAGTGGAAAAAGTCTCTTGGTATCTCTTCTTATAGCCTTTCCTCTACCTAAAAGAATAATTCCAATCTCAATTTAAACTGTCTAGGTAGAGGGTAGCATGCCCATCGTATTGTGGTTCATGATCTGCACCGTAAATCCCCTACCTTGAACTTCTTGGTCTTGATGTTCGAATCGAACCATATTTTTCTTCTTTTCTTTTTAATATACATACCCACCACTAAGTAATGGAGCATGGCCTCATCTAGCTTTTTGAGTTCTATGAGTCATTCAGACAACTTATAGCCAGTCCATTCTATGTGTTTTGCTACCCTCAAAGTTGAGATCATGAATTCTATATAGGGAGAATCGAATCTAGTCCAAAGACCAAGCTGTAAGGTGTAGTCCCTACTATCAACGTTTTCTAGTGCCCAATCCATGACCGTTGATTATTTTAAAAAGGAGAGTTCCTTATTAAATCTAAACCTTCATCATGCAAGTTTTATGTGAACCCCATGTTACATTTAAAGAGAGTATCATTCTCGAGAGTGGATGGATCACAACCATGGATTGTATTGTCACAACAACTGGAAAAAGAGGATTATAACACATGAGCTCCCCTTCGAAATGGTTATTGTACCCTTGGTGTGGATGAGGGAACCTTGAATCTATCAACATCCCAAGCATCATCTTCCAGTTTTACAAGCCAGTATCTCTCATAACCTCTAACACTAAACAACACTCTCGCACCTTGCCATGTCACCATCCCCTCAAACCATCATGAAGATCCAAAACCTCACTGGTGTGATGATGATGAAGACCACCCACAAATCTCAACTTCACCCACACTTTCTACTATGTATTCTTATAGATTCTTACAAGATGCTTCTATAGTGGCAAACGATTGTATCCCCAATAGCATTACCAAAAGTGTCAAGGGTCAATTGACATAACAAGACAAGCATCTATTGATTATGGATGCCCAATATGTCAAGTGTCAACCTACACAACAAGACTAGCGTCTATTGTTTATGTTGATTATGGATGCCCAATATGTAAGATCTCTAGTTATAGATGATGTGTGGTTCATCAACACACACACACACACACACACACACACACAAGTGCATTGACAGAATATTGAAAGAGGTTAAGCAGATCCAGCAAAAGAATATTACACAGTAAAGCAAATGTAAAATAGGATTTTACTATTATTTGTAAGATAAGATTATAAGAGAGAACTATTATACATTACTATATCATAATACACTATGGAGTGACTGAGTGTGAGTAAGAATCTACATCTCTTTGTTAGTTGAGTGACTCATTGGTTAGATATATACTTACTAACTAGCTAACTCACTCATTGTTACTCTTTACTTGCTACTCGCTAGAGCTATGTCTAAGTCTGCATAGGTTGCTTATACATATGTGTCTATGAGTTACATTCAAGATCCTAATAGGTGATGCTTACAAAATACTTTACAAAATAGTGGGTACATGGGCAACTGCTAGTGGTGGCGTTATGGTTGGCCACATTGATGGACTAGCACTACCAGAGTATGTTAAGGGGTGTGTGGTATCCCGACCACCTTCATGAGGTTGGTGGCACTTTGGATAAAGGTGGATCCACTGGATCAACATTCTTGAGGGGGATTCAAGGTATATTAAGAGGTTCCCAAGATTCTTTAAGAGTTGTGAAGATAGCCAATCAAGGTGTATTAAGAGGTTCCCAAGATTATTCAAGGTGTATTAAGAGGTTCTCCCAAGATTCTTTAAGGGTTGTGAAGATAACCAATCAAGGTGTATTAAGCGGTTCTTGATATTATTCAAGGGTTATGAAGATACCCAATCAAGACTTAATATACCTTCAAGCCTAAAATGTGTTGTAGAGGATACTTGATTCAACCCTAATGGGTGAAAAATCAAAGGGGTCCTAAGGAGACAACATTGTAAGAAGGGATAGTTTTGAAAAATCAAAGGGGTGAAAAATCAAAGGGGTCCTAAGGAGTCACAACATTGTAAGAAGGGATAGTTTTGAAAATCAATAAGTAAAGAGGTGAAATGAGCTTGAAGGGTTCTCCAAGAGAATTTATGAAAACTTCTAGGAGCTTAAGGAGCCTGTAAAAGCACTCACAAGTAAAGAGGTGAAGTGAGCTTAAAGGGGGCTCTAACAGAACATATGAAAACTTCTAGGAGCTTGAGGGGCCAAAAGGACAAGGAAGGGGTTCACAACTAATGGAAATTTTGGAGAAAACATGATATGACACTAGGAGCTACCCAAAGGGTTCATTGATGTCATATGAGGGCCTAAGAGAGTGTTGAGGAGAAATGAAGGTAAGTTCCAAAAGTTGTGAGATTTAAATGCTTAGAATTAAGCTGGGGAGTAAGGTTGAAATGGATCTTTGAAATAATCTTGGAAACTAAGGTGGTGAAAAGCATAAAAGCTAATAAAAAAACTTAATCACTTGCATAACGGCCATTGACTATTATTAAGAACCCTCATCAAGTCCAAAGACTCAAACACTCCAAACCGACTCTTGGGTTGGGAGACATGAGCCCACAATAGTCCCACAAAAAAAGATATAGTTAACACACATGAGAAATGAAGGTAAGTTCCAAAAGTTGTGAGATTTAAATGCTTAGAATTAAGTTGGGGAGTAAGGTTGAAATGGACCTTTGAAATAATCTTGGAAACTAAGGTGGTGAAAAGCATAAAAGCTAATAAAAAAACTTAATCACTTGCATAACGGCCATTGACTAATATTAAGAACCCTCATCAAGTCCAAAGACTCAAACACTCCAAACCAACTCTTGGGTTGGGAGACATGAGCCCACAATAGTCCCACAAAAAAAGATATAGTCAACACACATGAGCCTAGAAACATAATCCATGAGCGTGAACACGAGCCATAAGTCTAGACATGTGAGCGGTGAGTTTGGAGGTGTGAGTCAATAGATGTGACTCAACTCTCGACATGAGTCTAGAGGTAGGTAGGTATATACCTAATATTTAACCAACTAATTTTAACTAACTTTAAGACTTATAGGACATACCTACTCATGTCTTTTAAGGATTTTCATGTCATGCAATTTGTACTAGCTATAATTTCAAAGAAAAATTCTTATCCTTTGTAATTAAAGTATTGGGGCATTAAAGTACAATTATTGCCTAATTTCACACCAAAACCGAGTCACATAGGCATATTTTATAAAAGTCCATGCCTAGTAGGCCTATTTCACAAAAATAAAATCCATGAGCCCAATTTATACAAAAAAAAGGTATAAGCCTACATACATGAGTCTATAAGCATGAGCCTATAGACATGAGTCAACAAGTGTGAGCCTATAGACATGAGTCTACAAGTGTGGGACAAGTGTGAACCTACAAAGACATGAGTCTACAGGTCTGAGCCTACACAAACGTGAGTTTTTAAGCATGAGCCTACATCAATGGGCCTAGAGATGTGAGTCTAGAGACATGGGCCTATAGGTGTGAGCTTACAGATGTGAGTCTAAAGGCATGAGTCTAGATGCGTGAGCCAACATAAGTCTAGAGGCATGATTTTAGAAGTGTGAGCCCATAGGCGTGAGCTAACATATGTGATCCTAGAGATGTGAGCCTATTTTATATCAAAACTATATGAGCCTACATAAGTCTAGAGATGTAAGCCCATAGACATGAGTCCAGAGACGTGAGCCTACAAACACGAGTCTAGAGGTATGAGTCTAGGGACATGAGCCTACAAACACAAGTCTAGAGGTATGAGTCTAGAGACGTGAGCCTACAAGCATTAGCCTAGAGGTATGAGTCTAGGGATGTGAGCTTACAAACATTAGCCTAGAGGAACGAGTCTAGAGATGTGAGGTGTGAGCCAACATACTCGAGTCTTCATACGTAAGCCTAGAGTTGTGAGTCTATGGGCATAAACCTAGAGACGTGAGTCTAGCAAAAATTTAAAAAGTTCAAGAATCTCCAAAAAAAAACTCAAACAAAAAAAAAAAACTTAAACCTGGAGACATAAGCCTAGCAACAATTGAAAAAGTTAAAAAATCTCCAAAAAATACTCAAACAAAAAAAAACTTATTTTTTATAGCTTGAGCAAAATAAAATCAGTTTCAAACCTGCTTCAGAAACCGTTTTAATGGAGCAAAATAAAATCAATTTCAAACCTGCTTCAGAAACACTGGAGACCGTTTTAATGGAGTAAAACCTTTGATGCAAACCTGATATGGATTGATTGTTGGAAACAATAATATAATTAATTGTAGTGCATCAAACCACACCTCCTCAAACCCACCCCGTCCTTTGATCCCAGCAAACAATCGGTACTCAATAGAGCACTCCCTGTTAATTAATTGTAGTGCATCAAACCACACCTCCTCAAACCCACCCCGTCCTTTGATCCCAGCAAACAATCGGTACTCAATAGAGCACTCCCTGTTAAGAAAGAAAAACTTCCTTAAACCCACCCCAACCTTTGATCCCAGCAGCAAACAATCAGTACTACTTGACAGAGTGCTCCCCTATTAAGAATGTAAAACTTCTTTACATCTCTCTCAACTGAGGAGCTCTAGGAAGAATTGAGGCAATTAAATGCAAACATGAGTGGAAACACCTAGAAATGTGAGCCATCAATTTGCTTTGTAAACAATGCCATAAACTTTGTGAAAGGGTATTAAATTTCCCTAACTTTGAGTGAAGCTCTCTAGTGAAGGAGTGGGAGAATAGACTAGGGAACTCAAGGTTTGCTCTCTCAGGAAGTGGTCGGACCATGTTGGATGCCATAATATTTCAAACATTTCGTGTCATTCCTAAGCTAAGTTTATCCCAAGGCTCATCATGGCCAAGAACTACATAAAATTTGGGATACCTCTCTTTTCATATCCCATTAGGGATAAGTATTCCACAAAACACTCAACAACAAGCATAGACAATGTAAACAAGACTCCCACCTTATCAAGAAGCCCACTATAGAAGCTTCTTTACCACAGAATCAATATATCTATATCTCAAGGATGATGTCCAAATTTGATAGAACTAATCAATACCTAGAAAAGTTTGATCAAATGTGCAAGGCCATGGAAAGGATTGATAATCCCACCAAGATTTGTTTATTTAGATGTCACCTCTAAGCCAATGGCTTATGTCTCTAAACCCACTTGAAAAGACTAGCTACAAGGTCTTGAGACATACATTCATTGTGGGATTCTCACCTAGTGGAGCTAGATAAAGTTCCATTACACAAATCTATAATCTCAAGTAAGAGGAGGGAGAAACAATGAGGGATTACAATGCCGGAATCATGTATCTCCACATGAGATGTAGTCCTTATAAGACTAGATGCATTATCACCCCGTCAATTGATTTATGATCAATCTCAAGAGCAAGAGGCTTTATGATCATGTCTAAAAGTCCAGATACTACATTTTGGTTGAGTGTTTCCATGAGATAATACACCTAATAGATAATATTAAAGATGTGAGACCCCTCTGCCCCCTCTGCCGTGCACCGGATTCCCGATTGTAGCAGCGGAAGTAGCTTCCTCTTACGCGGGGTAGGGTTTCTCACTCAGGGCCTTGCCCCCTCGAATGTCCGGACACGAGACTAACCAGGTGGTCATTCCAAAACCGAAACTGGGAAAATTTCCCTTGCCTAAAAAACGGGGATGATTCCACCTTTTTTATTTTCTTAACGAATTTTCTAACGGGGTCAAGAGACTAAACTAACCTTCACTTGATTAAACCAGATAGAAGGAAAACTATCACTGACTTAGTTTGAAGAAATCAATGCTTTTTTCCTAACCGAAATCGAGCACATCTCGTTGATCTAATCATTTGAGAAAATCAATGCTTTTTTCCTAACCGAAGTCAGGCACACAGCCATTGATCTACTCACTTGAGAAATTCTTAAGGTTTTTATTTAACTACTCGAATTCTAAACGTATTCCTATTATTTCAATTTAATTATTAAAACTCTGCTGATTCCAACCTCTAACCCCATCCGGCCCATGGGTTAGCCACCACCCAACCTCTGGAATCAAAGTATGGAGTGTTTGATAGTGAGGCTTAGATAGCAACAATATTAAGCTCATTTCCAGCACCATGGGAACCATGATACAACTCATTATTACTGCTAGGTAAAGCCCAACACCACAACCTATGCTCTTAGTTGCAAATCACGTGTAGAGGGGAGACTTATTCATATATTCCCCCTTAATGCCATTAATGCCATCACAAGGCTCTAAACATCGAAAGTTGAAGAACCCACTTACGAGGCTCTTCAGCCAAACAGTCCACCCTCCCAGATTTTAAGCCACTATGTGATGGAGGGAGACCAAATGTTCCATGTATACTTAGCCGCCCCGACTCCATGGGGACAGGACATGAATACTATGGCTAAAAGACCACCCATGCAATGTTACCATTGTGCAAGACCTCACTGACTAGCTGAGTGTCCAATTAAAAAAAAAGATGGAAAGTACCTCCATAGGTGCTTTCGCATCATTAACCCCTTTATACATTGGGTGTGGGATAGACCACATGTATAAGGATTATCCGCTGCTGAGAGTAAGGACAGTAGGAACAGCTCGTGAAGCTTATCCTAGCACCAGCATTAACTTGCTAAGTGTAGAGATGGCTTCATCCATATAGTCCCTCTCAACACAGTAACTAGATTGCAGAATAGACAAAGGGCCGTAGCTTATGCCTATGCAGAGGCATAGACCTCGCAAAACTAGGGACACGCAAAGGTTTTATCTTCAAAGAATATCCCGGAACAAACCCACGCAACTAGTGCTCGCCAAAAGAAAACCATAAAAATTGGCAAGGGGATAACCGGGTAGTTATTAAAAGTGGTTCATAAGATGGCACAACCACCCATGCATCAATCTCTTCATCAGAAAAGAAACATCTACTACTTTTAGCCACCCGTGCCAAGGGGGCAATTGACCCTAACCAGCTCCCTAAAAAGCTAGTTGAATACCCTAATCCCATCGAGGAAAAGGAAAGGCTCTTGGTAGCCCAAGAATTGGTCAAGGACTACCAAGCTCAAATAGAAGATGAGCTTCTAATAGCTTACCTAGAGCCATGCCCCTCGGTCTCCAACATGCAACCTACCGAAGAGGCTCAGGTATATAATAGAGAGCTCCCAGAATAAGCACCCCCTAATAGGCCAACACAAGTAGCACAACACCCACTGCAACAACTACCCCCCACCACCAAGTAAACCGGGTAGCTGAATATCTCAAAAAACTAGGGGATGACCATCTCAAAAGAATAGACACAGAGGTCCAAATCCCAATACCCTATACGAATAAGAGCTTGACAATGCGACGACAAGCCAAGGTGACCTTCCTTAAGGAACATCTGCTCCTTGAGACATTGTAGGTATCTCTTCCTTCCTCTCTTCTCAGATCCATATCCCCATTGGCACCTTGCTTCAAGGTAGCCCAAGCTTATGGAAGGATCTAAAAGATTGGATGGAGGGACGCATTGGGACATGCATGTAGTAATCTGTGGAGCTAGATAGCTCTAACGAGGCTGAGGAAGATGAACTCACTGAACCCCACAAGATGACTAGCACCCCCACAGTTCAAGGCAACAAAATCGGGCAATATTTCAAAGGTGATGAACTAAATGCTGCATTGCGAATAACCTTCGATGGCTTCCACGTCACTGCCATCTTGGAAAGGGAGGCAGGAGTGAGCATTGTCACCAAACAATGTTGGGAAAATGGGGGGCACCAACCATGGATGACATGACCTTATTGGTAAAACTCGCTGATGGAGCCACCTCTAGACCCATTAGTCTTTTGAAGGATTTAAAAATCAAGATCCTTGGAACCACCTTCCGCCACACCTTCATGGTGATGAACTTCAACCGATAGCTAGTTTCATACGACTGCATCCTTGGACGACCCTTCATGAGGGAAACAAAAATAATCCATAATTGGGATACCAGCCACATCTACATTCGAAGAAAAGATCAAACACTCAAGATCAACGTACGCACTTGGAAGGTTCATCCCATGAGCGGCTGACCCTTCGCGCAAAGGACTCTACCCAATCCACTGCAATCCACCTGTGTCAAACGTGCCATAAAACAATAGATGAGGAAAAGGATAGTGAGGCATGTGCACCCATTCTAGAGCTAGAAGACTCTGATAATTGGATGCATATCCTTGCTACCACCTTGGACATACTTCCAAAGCGCACGGGAACCAGGTTTGTGACAACCATGATAGGAAGGAGATTATGTCCCTCTACATGCCTTAGCACTGCTTACTTGCTGATATCACCACTCATGAACGTGAAAGAGCCGATAATGTGGAACCACCATGGGGAACACACTCACATAGAACTCGCAAACCCGATGGATTCCCTAGACAAGAACACTATGTTTTCCCTACTGATTCAAACACCCACTGGCTTAAACACGTAGGGGCGATTGAAGCACATGAACACTTCAACCAAATCTGGCAAAAGGAGTTCACCAATAACTCCCTCTTGGTCCACACAACCACCCCCAAGCCAATGGAACTCATTGACACTCAACCTGAACCCCAAAAGCTTTACTGCTCTGCACGCAAAGCATGCAACAAGAAGTTAGTACTAGTAGAAAAGGAAGCCAGAAAACTGATAGAAGAGGAAAGCACTAGGGAAAAAGAGACTAAACAAGTGCCCAAACACTTTAAAACCTTCTAGATGATTGATAGACTTGTACAATATGACTCAGCCCAAAGGTCCCATAATGGATAGCCAGGGACCTCATATGATGGTCCAGCCAAGGTGGAGGAAATTAATCTAGCAGATCCAGGTGAAGACCCAAGACCAATATACGTTGGGGATGACCTCTCGACTGAGGAAGATACCAGACTCATCGGTCTACTCACTGAATTCCAGGACTGCTTTGCCTGGAAGTACACAGATATGAAGGGTGTACCTCTTGAAGTAGTCACACACACCATTCCTATGGTTGATGGAGCGAGTCAGGCAAAGAGCTTACCCTATGAATACAAAGTATTCCAAGATGGTCCGGGAAGAAATCAATCGACTCATTGATGCCTGATTCATCTATGAAATTGAGCACATAGTGATAGTGCCCAAAAAGAATGGTAAAATACAAGTGTGAGTGGACCTCAAAAAGGTCAATGCTGCCACTATACGAGATCACTGTCCCTTACCCTTCACAGAGCAAGTGCTTGAAAGAGTCACAAGAAAAGGAAGCCTACATCTTCCTCGATGGATTCTCTAGCTACAATCAGGTATTGATCAACCCCAAGGATCAACACAAAACAGCCTTTACTACTGAATGGGGAACTTATACTACGTACAGCTTCCAACATTTGATGTGCATAGCCTACAAGGAGTATCTTTGGAAATTCCTTCTTGAAGTCTTTATGGGTGACCTCTATGTCAATTCCACGTGGAAAGCACACCTCGAATGTTTACGGAAGGTGCTAGAAAGATGCAAGTTGTACCGTTTCATTGAACCCTCTCAAATACTAGTTCTAGGTTAGGCATGGAGTTATCCTAGGACACATTGTCTCCAAATAAGGAATCTCCATTGATGATAGCAAGGTGCGGCTCATCCTTTTTTAATCCCATTTTGGATTAACAACATGATCCTCAATTGAGGACATTAATAAGTGTCATGAAAAGGCACTATAAAGGTTATACATTATGAGATATTGGCCACCTAAGGCCTAGTAAGTAAGTTTTGGGTGCCCAAGTGTGAATAAGGGCCAATTGTATATAAGGCATTTTCTCATAATGTAAAGATACAATCCCCTTTGTGCTATTGAGAGCTCTCCCCTTGTGACTTGAGAGAGATTGAAGGAGTGAGAGCATTCTAGCATTGTGCCTTTTTCATGCTTATGTGAGAGAGTGAGAGAGAGATTGATTGGCCTATGTGATGGTGTGAGCGACTCCATGGTGACACTGTGGAGGTGGAGCTTGGAGTTTGGAGCTTGACAAGAGAGCTTGGAGGCCTCAAGGGACTCGAGATCGAAGCATTGGTAAGTACCCTATGATGGTTGTGATCTATTGCTCATCCATTAGGTGAATGTGTAGAGTTCCCTCTTGGAGGTGTGGTAGCCCATAACATTTTTGGGGCCGCTGTCGGGGAAACACCTTTGTTTCTTTCATCCTCTTTGAGTTTCAGCTCCCATTTCATAGGATTCATTATTGCCTTTGCATTCTAGTAGTGCATTGTGTGGAAAAAATGAAGGGATAAGGTATGTGTAGTAAAGAAAAGATATGGGTTATGATGCTGTGTATGTTGTGGTGGAGTAGTTTAGGAAAGGATTCACTGGTTATTCTTGATAATTTTGATTTTCGCATCACTAAAAACACCAACATGAAGGAGCAGGTTGGGTATGGTGTTCTTCCTTTTTCAAAAAATTCATAAAAATCAAAAACATAAAGGACCATTGATTGAGCCAGGAACTTGCATTTCGTTCCTTAGGAGTGGAACAATCTAATTGTCATCATTTGGAATCACAGACTTCCGACGCAAGAAGTTCCATGTGAAAGTGCAGCAGTCGTTCACGCCATGAACCATTTTATGCAGTTTCATGCCACGAATTGCTCACTTAATCAGTGTCGTGATTATCGCCGAAAATCACGAGATTACCTTCCAAAAATATAAAACCCTATCCTGACACCTCTGACACAATGCAATTCGCTAAAATTTTAAGCACGTGAAAGTTTAATAAAACGTTCGCAGCGTGAACCATTTTTGAAGCGGTTCATGACATGAAACCCTTACTGTTTCACGACGTGATTCACGTGTAGGCCAAACCAAGGCTGCGAGGGTCGGCTAAGGAAAGTGACTTCGACTAAAATAAGGTATTTAACCCTAAGGTAGAAAATTTTTGAGCACGTGAAAGTACAGGAAAACCGTTCATGCCGTGAACCATTTCCTGCAGTTTCACAATGTGAAACATTCTCTGCTGTTTCACGGCTCCTGAACAGAGCGATATAATCAGAAGTGAAATCAATTTGGTTGGATTAATAGCTTATCAAAACATATATATACATGCACTTAAGATCTAAAAAACATATATATACATGCACTTAAGATCTGAAAAACTCATCGGAGACGATCTTATGCTTGGTGATAGTGCATCGAATCACCCAGGAACTTCCCACCAAAGAAGTGTGGGATCATGACATTCCGCAAGCACACACTTGAGTGTTTTGAGAAAGTTAACCGTCATCACTGAAACTAGTAGCAAAGAATCCATGGAAGAAGGGTTGAGGTACGCTGGGTTTGGGGAAGAGGATAAACCACATTCCCCAACCAAGTCCAATGGGATCATTGATATCGCCCGATGATTTTTTGGCCTCCAAACCAGTCATGTGATGAAGAAGTGCAATCTCCAGGGATGGGTCCATCAACTAGCGCTGGACTCAGTCCAAGACAAGAAGTGCCATTCCAAATGTTGAATTCTAGGCTGTCGAATACTGGCACCCCTCGAATTAGACGAGATGTGAAAAGTGCCGCTAAGATAATATTCTTTCCCACCACACCGACGAGGAAGTGTAATTAGACCTCCAACGAAGTGAGGTAGGACAACAACTCTGAGAATTGATCTTAAGGATACAAGAGCTTGATACTCATAGAACAAGAGCTGAGAGAAAGGAGATAGGAAGTGTTAACCCACTCCAACCATGAGGAAAGGAACCTGAAATAGTTACAGGTAAAAGTGAGGGAGAAATTCTGAACTTAGAACCCATCAACGAGGAATCCAGAACGGAGGAAGGGTTTACAACCAGAGAAGAAGAGGGTAACCTAGCTAACATGGCAGTAGAAGTAGAGAACCAACTCTATACCAAAGAGGATATTGAGCTAATGATCAATAACCCTACATTCCTACACAAGACATGGAGCTCTTAATTATACAAAAATGCACAGAGGCGACTAATGAGGATTCCCACAAGGGCAACTGGACCATTCCATGAACCCGAGATACCAAGAAGAGCCAATACAGGCAGGGGACGAAGTCTAGGAAGGGGGGAGCAATTCCCCAAAGGCCTAGGAGAACGATCCAGCCATGGACCTTAATGTGGCCACAAGGGCAGACCTATTAAATATGGCAGCAAAGACAGGGGATGGTCAGGGAACTAGGCTCTACTCTAAAACCCCGACCTTCCCAGATGAAACCCCATATCATTTCAAAACTTGTCCAAAAGTTCTGGGGATGAATATCCTATCCAACATGTAGAGATTATTGAATCCACATATGAAACCTGCGGACCGGTTAGTGATGTGATAATGATACATGCCTTCTCGCTGACCTTAGAGGGAAAAGCTCATCAGTGGTTCCGAACCCTTAAGCCTAAGGATAAGGTTAACTTCACAAGGTTAAAGAATATTTTTGTGCCCAGTTTTTGCCCACAGTGGTGACAGATGGAGCCCTATGGCACAATTACATTACATCAAACAAAAGAAAGATGAGTCGATGAGAGACTCTCTCGTCTAAAGCACTTAATTTAAGGTGCAAACTTGGGGAAAGGTTAACAGATGATCAATTGTTGCCTTGTTTTCGGAGGGGGGTTATAGACCATAAAATGCATGATTACCTGTACTAGCCCGACCAGCTACTCTTGATGCATGATGCAAATTGGAAATCGAATATGAAGATAGTATGTTAGAACTACCACAACCCGAAGATGTTAAAACATCTGCAACAACCATGACTTCGCGTGTCTCTCGAGTCACCAAGAAATTGGAGCTTGAAGTAAGCAAGTCGAAAACATAACTGTGGATGAGCTCAGTAATGCCATATTAGAAAAATTAAAAGTCAGGGAGGGAAGAGAAACATCTAGGCTTGGGCATAGCCACCTTTAGCCCGCAAGGAATTGGTGTGGTGCTCTATGTGTAGATTAAATCATACCACCACCGAAGGTCCACAATTAAGAGCAAGGCCATTACTCTATTGTGCTCACCGTGAAAATTTGGGAAATCATGACACTTCAATGTGTAGATATCCAAGGTTTCAAAATGTGGCACAGCTACCAGCACTTAGAGCCCCATTGGCTTTGCCAACACCACCTATGCAGATCACCACCACTGTTGGACAACCCAACTCCTCCTACTTACCTGGGGGGATATTCCGAGTACAAGACGCTTCGCCCTTGCAACACCAGTTCTACCGCCACAACCATCACAGGCAAAGATCAATCAAGTAGTGATTGAAGAGCCATTAGAAGATGTTGACATGGTGTGGGAAATAGAACTTAGCGTGGCTGAGGTTATACCAGAATACTACGTCCTACAAAATAACATGCCAGTATTTGTGTTTCAAACCACGGTACAATGGAAGGGCAGGGACATAAACTCGAATTTAAGAAGAGAACCTTTACAATGCTTTGGCTGTGGAGGGCCACATTGAGTAGCCGAGTGCCCAAACAAGAATATGAATCATACACATCAACCACAAGTGGCGACCTCGCCCAATGGCATGCCAGTGCTCACCATCCGGACCATTAGTGTACAATCTGGGAAGATCACACTGCTCAATGTCCTAACAAGAGCTAAAGCTCAACTTGGAGAAAAGGGAAGAAACCGGGTGGATGTGACTATTTCCAAATCTGGCCGCCATACAATCCAAGAGACGGATCCGAAGAAGATACAATTGATACCAGATCCACCCAAACAAAGGAAGTGGGGGGATCAAGGGATCAATCTTGGAGGATTAGACCAGTGAAAGCAAGGAGAACAACCAATAACTCCTAGGGGGGTTGGCAAATATCCCAATGCCAACGAAGAAATAAGAAAGCTCAAAGATGCCAAGGCCTTAGTCAAAGAGTACCAATGATTCAGGAAACTAAGCTAAGGACAGCCGAGTAAGGGATACCATCCATCCATGAGACGAGCCAACCCGGAATAGGGTATTGAACATGCCAGTCCCAATTTCAGAAGGAATAGAAGAGGACTCCCAAACAACACAATGTCTAGAATTTTTGAGGAAAATGAGTTGGGGGGTCCATCCATTCCTTCCCTATGGAAGAATACGAGACACCTACATGGGAAGAACCCTCTATATTTAAAGAACCCAGGGATATAGGAAGCCTTGCTGGCTGTACTATCCATGCCTGTCCAAATTCCATTAGGGCAACTGCTAACGCAATTCACCAACCCTATGGATGGACATAAAAGAATGGGTAGAGGGCGGCAGTCTATGGCCAACTAAGACTATAAATGAAACTATGCTACCCCTGGCAGACCAACTGATTTGCAAGCTAACTCTACAGGCAGGGAAAAGATAAAGTTATCAAACGCTATGTCCGAGAAGATGAATATGTCTTCCTTTTAGAAAAGACTCACTTTGCCTGTGGGGGGGCACTTCACAGCAGATATCACTGCACACAAAGTCCTCACAAATAACTGGGCTATGGTGGCCCACCTTAGTGGCCGATGTAGAGGAATATGTCAACCGCTTTAAGGACTGTATGCCCCTGAACCCCATTGTGTCCTTGCAACCATTCGAAAAATGGGGCATTGATTTCATTGGACCCATTAGTCCCGCAGCTAGATACACTCAAGCATGCTACATCATTGCAGCCACATATTATTGCACAAAATGGGTCGAAGTAAGGGCTACCCGTAAAGCTGATACGCGATCTACAGCTCTGCAAAATTCCTATATGAGTCAATAATCACTCACTTTGGATACCCCTTGAGATTGTGAGAGACAATGGCACACACTTTATTAATGAGGTAATCTAATTTCTCTTACATGAATTTCTCGTCACTCCATAGGAAATCTTCCCCATATTACCCCCAACAAGTAATGGCCAAGCAAAAAGCACCAATAAAGTTCTATATGCCTTTCTCACCAAAACGGTTGAAGCCAGCCGCACGATTGGGAACAAAAGCTGTCGGTAGCAGCACTCTAGGCCTATTGAACATCCTACAAGGTTGCTGCCAATGCGACACCCTTCAGTTTGACCTATGGTACTAAAGCGGTTATGCCTATGGAGTTCTTAGTCAAGGTTTGTGAATTATTGTAAAAGAAAAACTCACGAGCAATGTTCTAGGTTGTCCCCTGTTCAAGCTTGAAAAGCTTGACGAAACACGCCTCCTCGTTGTCTATAGTATGATTGTAGAAAAACTGAGGCGTAAACAATGGTTTGATTGATGACCAACTGAAGGACAAACAAATGAACAAGAGTGACATGGTCCTCCTCTTTAGCACAAAAACCCATAAAAAGAAACTCAAGCTTAGAGGCTTGGGACCTTTCCTAGTCACTAAGATAACCCCGCAAGGCGTAGTGCACATAGAGACGATGGCATCGAGATGGCAACATATTTCAATGGTAGCAAATTGGAACACTACTATGGCCTGTTTACTAAAACCACCCTCAGGGCCATTCATGAAAAAAAAACAATGAAAAAAATGAACATGAAGAAATGAAACAAACAACCTAATAAGAGGCTAAAGAGAGGCAAGCCAAACTTCGGGGGAAAAACATTGAGGTCAACATGGCCGAAGTTGTAGACCTTGAAGAAGAATATTGGGAGGTGAAACCTGCTTGGTTATGATTAGGAATGACTACCCCCGACAAGATTCACCCAAAAATTAGCTCTTATAGATATAGGGGCTAATTACAACTTAATGTCTTATGGCACATGGCTTTCCCTCGGGAAACCCCCATTAAAAGAGACTCTTGCCATAATCACAACAGTGGCCTCTCAAAGAAGTTCATTGTTTAGGCAAAATCAAAATCTTAATCCACATTTGAAATAATCCCTTGGAAGGGAAGTTTTATGTGATGCTTTACAAGAACCATGGAAAGAATCCCTTGGAAGGGAAGTTTTATGTGATGCTTACAAGAACCATGCGTGAGGATATTCTTCTCAGATGAGGTTGGATGGGACACAATCGATGCAACACAATTGGGATGCAAGGACTACCACCCTACAAACTGGCCTCCGACCAAGTTACAATCCTAATGACGGATGAAGAACCTGTGCCCTCTGCTCCCTCATGCCAAGATGATACTCCTCTCCTCACCACTGTTATTCCACCCTTCGATCCACACCGATCCATACCACTCAAAAAGAGGCCGCTCCCCACTCTAGACACTCGACTACCTCGAGTATCCTCTCAACTACCCAACTTGGCCGCCTAATCCGTACTCTCAAATGCCACCACTGTTGTCGACCCCCCCCCCACACAAAACTTACAACACTAACCCTATTAACAACTCTAACCAAATCACACAAGGCAAGCACTCTCGACAGTGGGTACCTAAGTAGCTTCTCACCACCTAAGGGTATTATGAAGGTACTACCACTCTACGGACCCCCTAAGGGTATTATGAAGGTACTACCACTCTACGGACCCCCCGCTAATTCACTTCCCATACTCATATACTGGCAACACAAGCTCCTAGTCCCTCTCGAAGGCAACCCATTCGAAAACCCCAAGCCCACAAGGTATAGGACCATCGCTGGCCCAAATGCTCCCCAAGGCCAAACCATCCTCGCTCACACCCTAAGCCTTTCCCAACAACAAATTATGGGTGGATCCCAAAACCTCTACTTCAAGCTCAACATTACTATGAAGGCAATCGCCAAATTTGGGTCCCCAAATCACCAAGATATAAACTCCCTACTCGTGTCATCCTAGTCTTGTCATTTCGCAATTATTACCAACCCTCCAAAGTGGCCTCTACCACTAATACTACACAGGAGAAAGGGAAGCAAAAACTTCACGAATGACCCCTTGCACTCCCAACAAAAGCCCATGGTCCATAATAATGAGATACCCTCGACATCGACTACTCCCCCGCCCGTCATTTATCAAGGTACCTCGGAGTACTCCCACTAAGCCTATAACCTCTCCATTCTTAGCTACTCCCTCCTTACAATCCTCTGAACTCCCCAACAAGGAGATACCAACCTCGCCATCACCCAATTGGAACCGTCTTCTCCATTTGGCGAACAGTGCACAGAATCAGTACAAAGCAATGGGGTGCTGGTGGTTACATAGCCCATGGGTACAAAACCTGTTTGCAGGGTGCCCACCAAAAAAAAGAAGCCACGGTCGTACCAACCTCTACCACCATTGCCCGGTCGTACCATTCTACATCCATTGTGCCATAGTCGCACCAACCAAAAGTCACGACCGTACCAACCTCTACCATAATTGCCACAACCGTACCAATGGCCATATCAACCAAAATCCATGACTGTACCATTCAATATCCCATCTGCCACACCCATACCCAACCTTGCCATGCCTGTACTAATTCACAAGTGTACGCTCGTACCCTGGAGTTGCCACACCCGTACCAGACTTTGCCACCACGGCCGTGTTCTTCCTAAAAACCTATAAATATGGACCCACCACTTCCTTTTCCTCACTTTTTGCTCTCAGCCTAGCCAAACTCTTGTAGATTCTTTTCCTGAGCATGCACTTCTTGTCCCCTATCCTCCACTCCGTGGCCGAGAACTTTGACTCCTCCCTGGCGGTCCACCCCCACACTCCCTAGAGAAAGAAGCACCCAACAGGGGGACGCTTTAAGGAGTATGGACGCCATCCCTCATAGCTGTCACACCTCGGGGAGAACGTGATGGAGGTCAGTGGAAACACTATCCACAGCCTAATGAAGAACAACCATAAGGTGGAGCACAAGCCCCTTTACTACACCAGGCTTGTTATTAAGTTGTTGTTACCGATCTAGCCCGCCTTGAGCAGATTAGGCTCGGTGGGCTGCCAACTGGAACCCTAGGGCCCAAACCTTTTCAATTGCCTCTATTTCATAGAGACTTACAATGCAAATGCCGCAACTGGCCAGGCGTTAGATACCACAGTTAAGCCCCAGACAGTGCATCTAAGTCTTGATGTGGTCCGAGAGATGCCCTGCACCTCCCTAGGATGGAACAGCCTTATGTGCATGTCACCAATGCCAACTGCCTAACACGCAGCATGTTCCAAGGCTCCGCCACCAAGGATGGGGTGGAATGGGCCAACATCACACAAGAGAAGCTTGTAATTCTAGCCAGGGCCTTATCATTTTTGCTCACAACCCAGTGGACATATAGTTTCATCAGGTGCAACCTCTCCACATTTTGGCAAGAGTCCATTAGGGCACACTCGTTAACTGGGAAGAATAGGGAGCTGCATTCTATTTGTGCCAACCCCCAAGGAAAGCTCATAGCCGCATCCCTAACTACTAACCAAGGTACTATAACACACTGCTGGATGGGAGGAGCTCCCCAGGGCAATTCAGCGTTGCAAGGTCCCAATATCATGCCAGCATCTCTCCCTCCCCCCCAATCCTCTCCCACCTCTCCACCCTAAAGCACCATCACCTGGAACCAAAGCAACATGAGAAAATTCCACTCCAATCTAGCCAGGGCCCAAACACAGAGGAGATTGCTGCTGAAGCCCAATGAAAAGCTGTTGAGGACGAAGCACAACCGAAAAGCATTTTTTGACCAAAACTTATACAAAACCCCACCACGTGCAAGCTCCTCTCCTTTCCCTAAGCATGTCAGAATGAATTCCAGTATAGGGTCCCAAAACCCTAGTTAGAAACCCTAATCAAGCTAGTGTTTCCATTAACAGATTCTCGAGATGTGGAACTAGAGTCACCAAGTGTTTGGAAACCCTCTAAGGCCAAAGAAAGCCTCAACAAAACAAACCTTGACTTCCAGCACTATCGTGAGGTCCGAGAGGGGAGGCTCTTCATCAGAAAATAGCAGAGCTGGAAGCTGCGAAAGCATGGGCCACCCACTCCCTCTGGCCCTCTCCCTAGCACAGTCGAAAGAAAGGTCGATGCATTGTGGACACCGCTCTATGGAGCTTCCCATCCCTACCATCCCTCCCTAGAAGCCCTCACAAACCCTTGAGCACAATTTCTAGACCATACACCTTAACCTACTAGAGCATGACATATTTATTGATGAACCCCTATCCCAAACCACCTTTTCTTATATACTAACCAAACTCCCAACCCATTGCATCTCCCTACTAGCACCTTCTTCTTTCAAGGGTAACTTTCTTTCACCCACCCTTCCATCTTTTTGACCTCCCAGTCCATCCTCTCCAAGCAAACCTTCTCAATTGGGCCCATCTCCTTTTGCTACAGCCAACCAACCAAACACACAAAACCCGTAGACCTAGCCATACTAGATGGGCTATGCCCTTACCCTTATTCCTCCCCCAAAACTGGAGAAGGCCTTCAATTCCTACTCCAAACTCCCTGACGATACCAACTCAGATGAAGACAACAACAACAACGATAGTGGAGGAGCCCTGGGCACCCATCCCCCTCAACAACCTCCATCTTCATCTCCCCCCCATCAGACTCCTCCTCCCAAATCCTCTCACCCCAGCACAAGCACCCAACCACCCCCACCCCCAACCAACACCACCACACTCACTCTCTTCCCCTCACAATCCTCTACACCCCCCCATCTCCCCACTCCACCTCCCTCACCAGCTCCTCCCTCACCTACCACTTTAACCCTCAACTTAGGCTTACCCATAGCCATCATAGATTTACCCTCAAAATCAGCTAGGCCTCCCCCATTATTTACCACAAGACTTGCCACCATCGCCTGACATTAGCCACCCCTCCACCTTCATCACAACCGCCAGCCGAAATCCCTTCCCCCACCCTTTTGAAAGAAGGAGAAATCCCACCACACCACTACCACCACCACCACGAGAGTAGGAGGAGATTGACCCTCTGCTAAACCCCCTCAATTGGCATGATCTACTCAATCGAATGGAGTTTGAGCAAGCCATACAAATCCTACTAGGAGGTGCCCATCACTATTGTTGATGATTGCATAGACCTCCATGTCGTGCGACGCTACCTCCATGCCAAGCATCGTAGCTAGAAGCACAAGCACCACCCTCGACAACGTGGTGGCTACCACAAGCCACCTACCCGCTACTCATCCCATTATGTTTGATCTCATTTGCAAGCAACCGACCTAGCGGCCTCCATTCGTTCTCAAATATTGTAAGGCGTCTCGCCAACTCCGGATCAACCTCGAGTATCTGCCGATCCGTCGTCGTCGTTGCTAGGCATGGAATCTCTTCCATGAGCAGCAGGCCAAGAACCTAAAACTCCTTTACAACTTCCCATGGTTCACTCCTCTAACGCCACAGAACCCATGCACTGAAGCTAACATGTTCAAGCACCTACATAATTTCATCAGCAATACGAGCAGGTGCCAAATCCCACCATCATAGCCACAATCCGGTTCTTCCACTTATTATCACACTATGGAGATATTCCCGGATTGGAGCCATTACCACAAAGGCACTCAAGGCTTGGCCTTGGACATCAACAAAGGCCCAACATTGAAGCAACTATTTGGCTAACGAGGATATGATGGAGACAACCTTATGGAAGAGTTACCGAGTTTTCCATTGAGCCCCCCCACATCCTACATCACGACGTGACTTCGTCTAAACGTACTCAATCTTCAAGGATATGATGGAGACGATCTTCTGGATGAGTTACCGAGTCTTCAATTGAGCCCCCCCACATCCTGGTACCTCCAAACCTTCAAGGATATGATGGAGACAACCTTCTAGATGAGTTACTGAGTCTTCCATCAAGCCCCCCACATTCTACCTCGTGACGTGACTTTGTCCGAATGTACTCAATCTATACTACTGTTAGATCCTTTGCTGAGTTTGAGGATGGAACTGAATTAGGGAGGGGGTATATTAACCACTCCGGTTAGCATCATTTTTCAAGCATGGTCACACTTCTTGTAACCTATCATTTTGTAACCACGTAAGGTGCTTATTGATAAAAGATATACATTTTTCTTAATTGAGTCTTGCTCTCTCTCTCTCTCTCTCTCTCTCTCTCTCTCTCTCTCTCTCTCTCTCGCTTATGGTTGCATGCTTGTATTGTAAATGCTTGCTTGTTTGATTGTTGTGTATGCATGGAGGGAGTGGATGGTGTTAATCTAGCTTCTCTTCTCCTCTCCCTTCTCTTGTCTTTCTCTCAAGATCCCTCTTGGATGCACATTGGCATTGAGTGGAGGTAGATATCTCTGTAGCTCCCTTCTTCTTTGCTCGTTACCTAGCTTATGGATCTCCACTTGGGTAACACAAGTGGTGGTGGAGTGAGCCCCTAACAGCCTCACAAATGGGAGTTAACCCTCATTAGAGTTGGCTAAATGCAAGTCTCAGAATCAACCCTTGCATGGCTTTATTCTCTCCCTCTCTTGTGCAAGGTAGTATGTCTTGGTTAACATCTTTGGCACTATTGCTATAGCGGGCAGGGAGAGACAAGTTCTCTGACAAAAGGCCAATTGGGAGATTTCTGGAAGGCCTAGATGACGTGCCCCTACATAATTCTTTGTATGCCTTGGCTCATACCTCCTTTGAGCAATGTTGCATGAGTGCTATGGACTTCGAATGATAACTTCAGAGAACGTGTTCTCTTGAACTCCCCAACACGAGAGAACCGACCAAGGCCAAGAACAGGTTGGTCAACCCCATCTCTACCCTAAGAGGGAGCTAGTGTGGTGCCCGATTTAACAAGATAACCATACTAGCAGTGTCCATATCTGTCACCTCATCCCAACCTCTACTGCATGTACTGCCAAAGATGGGGCAATCATGAAATCACAAACTGCTATTAGCAAAGGGCCGCTTAAGCCTGAGCCCTGCCTTAAACCCTGTCAACAAAACCAAGGCAACCGCTAGCCTTGCCAGCACTTGCGCTTCATAACATACCTCAATTAGGCTAGGAAGTGGCCCAAAGAGGAATCTTTAGGGTACCAGAGATGCCCTATATCCCCCCAGGATGGAACAGCCTTATGTGCGGCTCACCAACGCCAACCGCCTGACACGCACATCTTCCAAGGCTCCACCACCAAGGATGGGGTGGAATGGGCCAACATCGCACAAGAGGAGCTTGTAATGCCTGCCAAGGCCTTAAAATTTTTTATCACAACCTAGTGGACAGATACGTTTAGCAAGTGCAGCCTCTCCACATTAGCAAGAGTCCACCCCGCTATTAACTAGGCATAATAATATCTGCATACGGAGCTGCATTTTATTTGTGCCAACCCCCAAGGAAAGCTTGCAAACACATCCCTACTAACCAAGGTACTATACCACGTTGCTAGATGGGAGGAGATCCCTAGGGCAATTCAGTTGTAAGGGCCCGATGTCGTGCCAGTATCTCTCCCTCTCCCCCAATCCTCTTCCACCTCTCCACCCCCAAAGCGCCATCACCCGAAACCAAAGCAACAAGAGCAAATTCCACCCTAATCCAGCAGCCAGGGCCCGAACAAAGAGAAGATTGCTGCTAAAGCCCAACGGAAAGCTACTAAGGAGGAAGCATAACAGAAAGCATTTTTTGACCAGAACTTATACAAAACCCCACCACCCGCCAGCTGGCTTCTCTCCTTTCCCTCCTCATTACACGATGGCCCCTCTTCTCCTGCCTCTTCTCATAGGAATACTTCTGAAACCCTCCGCTGTGCATGCACATGAAGTTTTTTGATCACATGAAGCCTACTCTAAGAGCGTCCATGCATCACATGGGGAAGTTCCAGACTTTGCCCATGGCTTTTCCCGCATGGCCTGTGAAATTATCACTCAAATGATGGACTATATCTATCAGCACAACAAGAGATTCCAACAGTGGCACAGCAACAGATGTTGCTTGTGAAGACAGCAAAATGCAAAGGCTCTCTATACTCCCACCCTCAATATGCCACCCTCAATAATATCAACCTCTAACATGCCCTGGATGAGAGTGAGCGGGTATTGGAAAGCACCCTATCCTCCCTTTCATAGCTTCAAATGCAGCACAGGATATAGAGCAGCAACCTCTAACATGCCCAATGAGAGTGAGCGGGTATTGGAAAGCACCCTATCCTCCCTTTCATAGCTTCAAATGCAGCACAGGATATAGAGCAGCAACCTCTCCATGAACTCTCCCTCGCCTAGGTTGCAGCACAAGACCTCCTCCAAAGGTCAAGTCGAAGAAAGCCTCAACAAAACGAACCTTGACTTCCAACACTACTGTGAGGTCGTAGAGGAGGCTCTCCATCAAAAAACAACGTAGTTGGAAGCCGCTGAAGAATGGGCATCCCCGCACCCACCCATTCCCTCTGGCCACCCTGTCCCCACAGCACGATCGAAATAAAGGTCGACGCGTTGATGGACATCGCTACGAAGCTTCCTATCCTGGCCATCCCTCCCCAAAACCCCTCACAAACCCTTGAGCTCAATTTCTGCACCATACACCTTAACCCACTATAGTATGACATATTTATCGATGAACCCCTATCTTGTTTCCTCCCCCAAAACTATAGAAGGCCTCCGATTCCTACACCACACAGGTTGGGAAATCGTATATGATTCTTACAAATCCCTCAAGCAATACAAACTCCAGCCATACTCCGCAAAAGGCCTCCTCATCCTATACCAGCCCTGTCATTTACAGATGGAGATTACCCAAGCCACATGCAGTTTGATGACTCACATGTGGCTTTCCCAATGGAGCACACCCCTGAAGAAGCCGTAGCCACAAAAAGCTTTTTTCCACTCCAAACGCCCTAACAACATGACTCAGATGAAGACAACAATGACATCGGTGGCCGAAGGAGCCCCGGGCACCCATCCCCCTCAACAACCCCCATCTTCATCTCCCCCCCATCAGACTCCTCCTCCCAGCTCCTCTCACCCCAGCACAAGCACCCCCAACCACCCCCACCCGGCACCAACACACTCACTCTCTTCCCCTCACAATCCTCTACACCCCCCCATCTCCCCACTCCACCTCCCTCACCAACTCCTCCCTCACCTACCACTTTAAACCTCAACTTAGGCCTGCCCATAACCATCACATATTTACCCTCAAAATTGGCCAAGCCTCCCCCACCGCAAGCATTGCCGCCATCGCCTCGACATGAGCCACCCCTCCACCTTCGTCCACAACCACCACCCGAAATCCCTCCCCCACCACCCTTGGAAGAAGAAGAAATCCCCCCCACATCCTACCTCACAACAACGTGACTTCGTTCGAACGTACTCGATCTACTACCGTTAGATACTTTGCCAGCTCCGAGGATGGACCTGAATTAGGGAGGGGAGTATGTTAACCACTCCGGTTAACATCATTTTGGAAGCATGGTCACGCTTCTTGTAACTTATCATTTTGTAGCCGTGCAAAACGCTTATTGATAAAAGATATATGGGATGACCAAGCTTACGGCTTGTGTAATGCCAGTCATAGGAATGAGCTAGATGTACATAGAGCTAGAAAGCCAATTTTGGGCCCCCAATTGTAAATAGGCAACTAGCCATTGCAAAAAGTGAGCTCATGTATATAAGTCATTTTATGGAATATGAAAAGGGACAATCCAATTTGTCTCAATTGATTCTCTCTCTCTCTCTCTCTCTCTCTCTCTCTCTCTCTCTCTCGCTTATGGTTGCATGCTTGTGTTGTAAATGCTTACTTGCTTGATTGTTGTCTATGCATGGAGTGGATGGTGTTAATCTAGCTTCTCTTCTCCTCTCCCTTCTCTTGTCTTTCTCTCAAAATCCCTCTTGCATGCACATTGGCATTGAGTGGAGGTAGAGCTCTCCATAGCTCCCTTCTTCTTTGCTCATTACCTAGCTTGTGGATCTCCACTTGGGTGACACAAGTGGGGGTGGAGTGAGCCCCTAGAGGCCTCACATAGGGGAGTTAACCCTCATTAGGGTTGGCTAAATGCAAGTCTCTGAATCGATCCTTGCATGGCTTCATTCTCTTCTTCTCTTCTTCTCTGAATCGATCCTTGCATGGCTTCATTCTCTTCTTCTCTCCCTCTCTTGTGTAAGGTAGTATGTTTTGGTTAACACACATAGTTTGCGATAGGGAATCGAGTGTTGATGTGAAGTGGTCGATATAAAGTGGGTGTGAATGAGGTTGGATTTTCCATGAGTATAGAAGAATTCAGGACATCCAATGTAGCATGGACGTGGGTAAATTGTGACCTATGGGGGGTGACTTGCCAAACATGGCTAAGTGGATCTAGCCGTTTTAGCCTCTTTTTAAAAAGGTGGTAGCTACTCGATCCACGTGCTTAAAGCATGCAGTGGAAGGAAGTGAAGCATTATAAAGCTTGCCTAGCTTCGAGGTGAAATTTGGTATCTTTGCATTGGCCAGGGAATCTCTACCTTGCTTAATATATTAGCATTGTTGTTTTGCGTGCATAGCCTAATTGATTCTTGTCAGCTTTGGTTGCATTTTACCAGATCTTCTCCCCGATTAGGTTCTTTACCTAGTCCTCTTCTTAGGGGAGGTTTTCATGCTCTCTCTCTCTCTCTCTCTCTCTCTCTCTCTCTAAATGTAAATTAGTGCTTTTTAAAAAAGAAATTGGACTGGTATGTGGCATCATGGGCTTGCTTAGCCATGTGGTATAACAACCCTTATTTTTTTCTAAGATTTTTTTCGGTGCTGATGTGGTAGTTTGAGCCTACGTTTTCACGTAGCACATGTAACCCTAAATTTTTTTGGGTGATGATATGGCACTGTGGGCTTGCATTGCCACTTCTAGCTGGTGAGTTGGTGATGTGGCATGGTGCACATAGGTGTTGTGGGATCGTGGTGATCTTTTTAAGCCTTGGGGTTACTTAGTGATGTGTGGCTCTTCTTTGATGGGAACAGAGATGGGTAAGGCCACTGCGCATGGGCAAGGTATTGCATGCTTGGCATCTGTGAACTCCTTTGGCTTCTCTATAGGTGGCATCGGCACATGAGTCAAGGTGCAACCCACTACTCTCCATTCCTGCTTAAGCTTTGGGGATGGTGTTGGAGGCATGGCTTTTGACCTCCACTCCATCTTTGGTCAGACATTTGATGGCATGGTTACAAAGGCTTGTGATGCAGGTTTTCTCTTAACTTTGGAACCTTGAAGCCATTGCCTTACTCTCTTTGGTTTTGGAGATTGGGGTGTAGTCCGCGAGGTCTTTGGGACCAAACAAAAGGGTTTCTGTTGTAGCATTAATCTTCTAATACAAAGAATCTAATGGGGCTCATCGTGGGGTGGGTAAAACTTGTTCCATGGGTCTCCCGCTTGGAAGACCTTTTACTCATGGTAGGATTCTAGCTAAATGGTAGCTACCAGAGGTCTTTTGCTTGGGTATAGTACTTTCCTTGGCTAGCAAGGTACCCACTCCTTCTTTATGACCTCCCTCAAGGGTTATTGAGATTGAGGTTTGGCTAGCAAGGTACCCACTCCTTCTTTATGACCTCCCTCAAGGGTTATTGAGATTGAGGTTTGGGGAGTGGTCTTTGTCTTTGCCCGCAAGATTTTGGATCTCTAGAATTGTTTCTCAAACATGGCAAGGCAAGAGAAGTGCCGAGTGTTAGGGGTTACCAAAGATTTTGGATCTCTATAATTGTTTGTAAAAAATGGCAAGGCAAGAGAAGTGTTGAGTGTTAGGGGTTACCGAAAGTTAAGGGGTAGGGCTAGTGGTTGTTTTACCAACAATGGGTTCCATTGTGCTAGCACAATGAGCATAATATTGTTGTTATCTAGGCCTTAAAAGGAAGACACTATGTGCTTGTATAGTTTCAAGTAATTTACACACCAAACCATATCTCTCCATGGAAATAAATGTGAGTGTCTCGCTTGAGGAACTGCTGGTTGGGGCTGGCCTTAGGGTTTCCCTTGGGGCTGGCATTACCGCTGCTGGCCTAAATAGTTGAACATATTTTCTGCCAACTCATTCATTCTCATGTCCTTGACTAACACTCTAGTTGGTGCTAGGCCTCAGGGGGTTCACTTAAAAATATGTAAGTCTACTACATGCGATCATTAAGAGGGGTTTTTAAACCAATATTTTGAGAAAAATTTACAGAAAACTACTTACATAAGGGGGTTTTAAATGGCATTTTGAAAAAAAACCCGTAAGTTTATTAAAAAAAGGGTTAAGTTAAAATTCAGATAAAAGGGTATTTTTAAATACCCTTTAAACGCACGTTGTATGTAGTTCTTCCTAAAAGTACACCCCTTGAGTGCTAGGCACCCTTAGCCGTTGGAGGCTTTAGATGATGCAAGATGATGCGTCCCCTATTTCATGGTTTGGATGGATGACTTCTACTTCATCCTTGTCTTGGAAATTGTCTACTCGGTCTATTGCCTCATGGGGTGACAACACTCATCAAAGATGTGGTGTCTAGACTTGTATAGATGGTCATGAAGCTTCTTGCTCTTGAGATTGCTGATAAATCGATTAATAAGTGATAAGTCATCTAGTTTCTCATGGGGCTACATCCCATGTGGAGATACTTGGTTCTAGCAATGTAGTCCCTTATTGTTTCACCCTCCTCTCACTTAAGGTTATGGATCTGTGCGATATGGCTCATCTAGCTTTGTTGGAGCGAGAATCCTACAATGAAAGTGTGTCTCAAGACCTCATAGTAGCTGGCCTTTTCAAGTGGGTTTAGAAACTTAAACCACTGGCTTGCTTTGCCTCAAGGCAAAGTCCAAATGAATAGATATTGGTGGGATCATCAATCCTTCCCATGGCTTCACAAATTTGATCAAACTTCTCTAGATACTATATGGGATCTCTAGTTCCATCAAATTTGGTCATTATCCTTGAGATATGGATTAGCTTTGTTTTGCCCAACTTTGAGCCTCTAGGTGCTATGTTTGTTAGAACCTCATTTCCCATTTCAAATGCCATCCTAAGCATGTCTTTTGTGTATTCACGTGGTGGTGGAACATAAGGGAGTGGCTGTACAAAACCCTTTCTATCAAGTTTAAAAAATTCTTGCCCCATGGGGTTGGACTGTGTGGTTTTTCTAATGATGACACTTGTCTTATGCTAGATTGGCTTTGAGGCTACAAGCTTGCTGCATTTAAGGACACACCATGTGATTGCCCTCGTGGATCCCTTTGGTTTAAGGTAGTCCTAGACATTATCTCTTTACCCTTTCTCATCTAAATAGAGAAGAATTGGAACTTGGTTCCATGGTGAAGGAACTTGTACAGTGGGCTCCAAGGAGAGTGGGACTTTGTTTGCACTATGTGTGCTTACTACTGTATGTTTTGAGGAATTTTCATCCCTAATGGTACAACAAAGGAGACATGTCATGATTACTATAACTACAGTTATTGGGTTGCTTGTTGTTGCTAGTGGTGAGCTTGGGATAAATCCAACTCAGGATTGACACCAAATTGTGGCATCATATAGTTTGTCCACTTCCAGAGAGAGCGAGGAGGGGGCAAACCTTAAGGTTCTTTGTCCTACTTCTACTCCTTCACCAAGGATTTGCTTTAAGATAGGGCGGTTTGGGCCCCTTTTATGGAGTTTATAAACATTGTTCATAGAGCCAATAGATGCATCTAGGGCTTAGAGGACCATGGCAGCTCCTGTCTTCCTTCGCTCATAATTGTCTTTCATTGGTCATTTCTTCCCAAAGCTCCTCGCTAGAGGTGGATCCGAAGGAGTTTTATCTTCTTAATAGGGAAGAACATAAATTTTTCTCATTTTTTAGATTTTTTTTAAATTTCTAGGCTCACGTCTCTAGGTTCCATATATGTTGACTCATGCCTCCAGAATCACCTCTCTACGTTCTATATGTTAACTCATGTTTATTGACTCACACCTCCAGACTCATGTCTCTAGGCTCACGTGCGTTGACTCACACCTTGTTGACTCACATATGTTGGCTCACGCCTTTTTCTATAAACATTGGACAAAAAATTAATGTCTCAATAATTATACTTTACTACCCCGATAATTTAAAATTATAGTTGGTACAAACTTTATGACAAGAAAATCCTTAAAGAACATGAGTAGATATGTCCTTACTAGTCTTTTAGTAATAATTGGTTGGTATAATATTAGGTATACCTACCTAATAATCCTTAAAGGACATGAGTAGGTATGTCCATACAAGTCTTTAAGATAGTAATAATATTAAGTATACTTATCTCTAGACTCGCATCTATTAACTCATGGCTCTCACATGTCTAGACTCACAATAGTCCTCCATAGCGCAGCGGGCACCAAATATGTTTAAGTCTAGAACTCACCTTAGCCTTTCATTGGTCTAGGGCCTTATCTCTAGACTCGCATCTATTAACTCATGGCTCTCACATGTCTAGACTCACAATAGTCCCCCATAGCGCAGCGGGCACCAAATATGTTTAAGTCTAGAACTCACCTTAGCCTTTCATTGGTCTAGGGCCTTCGACGGAGTGTAACTTCCCGATGTGGGTGTGCTAGCTTGTCCATTGCACCCTCACTTCGTTATCACTCCATTATCACACTAGAATGCTCCTTTGTCCTAATGGGCTAAAGGAAGAGCTCTCTATGCCTAGATGGAGATAAAAAAAGATAGCCTTCGTGATGGTTATCTCTCACAAAAGGCAAGGGAAATAGTATACATACATGCAAGAATAGAGAAGAGAAGACTTGACAAGTATTCTATTGCAAGGGAATGATTGTGTATTGCTAGTTTTCACACTTCTCGATGTGGGTGTGCTAGCTCGTCCATTGCACCCTCACTCCGTTATCAATCCATTATCACACTAGAATGCTCCTTTGCCCTAATGGGGTGAAGGAAGAGCTTTCTATGCCTAGATGGAGATAAAAAAAGATAGCCTTCGCGATGGTTATCTCTCACAAAAGGCAGGGGAAGAAGAAGTAGCTAATGCAAGAGGGAAACCTACAAATAAACCTATCTGGCATGCATCCATTAACAAGTAAGCAAGATCCAATAGTATACATACACACAAGAATAGAGAATAGTTGACAAGTATTCTATTGCAAGGGAATGATTGTGTATTGCTAGTTTTCACACTTCCCGATGTGGGTGTGCTAGCTCGTCCATTGCATCCTCACTCCGTTATCACTCAATTATCACACTAGAATGCTCCTTTGCCTTAATGGGGTGAAGGAAGAGCTCTGTATGCCTAGATGGAGATAAAAAAAGAGAGGGAAACCTACAAATAAACCTATATGGCATGCATCCATTAACAAGTAAGCAAGATCCAATAGTATACATACACGCAAGAATACAGAAGAGAAGAGTTGACAAGTATTCTATTGCAAGGGAATGATTGTGTATTGCTAGTTTTCACACTAGGCCAAGCCAAACTAAAAATGGACTAGCCTCTATTACTAGTCTTAAGCAAGTATGTATATAAGTCCTTAGACTTTCCCTATTTGACATTAAGCTCAAAGTACGATCGCTTTATATGTTCCATCATAATACAAAAGATAAGTGCTCGTTCAAGTAGGTAAGATGGCAACGTGTAGGTTGAGCGGGTGAAAACATGTTAATCCTATGGAGTGGTTAAGTGTGTTGCTTAATGGTTTCATTAGTCTCATTGCTTAAGGTGCATCATTATGTGAGAACTCAGCTTAATACATCATTATGTGAGAACACTGCTTATGCTAATCCAATTAATTTTGTTGATCTCTTTGTGTGGGTGTTGCTCTTACAAATACTATGTCAAAGTCCCAGATCCCACTAGTCATCCTCATCCTCATCAATAAGGCACCGAAAGACTGATACGAGAGACCTCAATGAAGGCCCTACTTTTGGTGCAGATCAAATGCTATGGCATGGTAAAATGCTTTCATGGGCACAGAGTCATTCCCTTCAAGGATATGCTGACAGAAGTAGGCTTCCGGAAGAGGTTCGTCTTGTTTGCTTTCTATTTCATAAAAATGTCCATAAACTGACGGCCCAAGTTTCCATGAAGAAAGCCTCTCTAGAAAGCTGAATTCTATGCCCTCTCTCTAGAGACTCTCTCTCGTGTCTACCGACGTTAATACCTCCTCTCTCTCTCTCTCTCTCTCTCTAGAGACTCTTCTTAAAAAAAGAAGGTTTAGGATTGGAGCAGCCAATGCTATATATTGTTGGTACGACAAGAGGAAGGAGTGAGACAGCGCTATGGCAAATACATGTGTGCCATGGCTCGCCCACAGCGCTCCTTGCCTGCCTCACTTGATTCACAAGGCTCGCTTTTCCTCATCCGCTGCGTCCTTGGCTCGTCTCTCTCACCTTTCCCTCGAGCAGCTTGTTACTAGCAGGTGGAGCAGAGGCAGGTATCAGAGAGGCTCTGCCAACATCTTCATACAGGCTTACTCACAGAGCAGCAATAATGGAGCACCCGACAGAACTCAGCAGAAGTCCGGCGGCGTCCGTGTGCGGTTCGCTCCTTCGCCAACAGGCAATCTTCACGTTGGCGGAGCCAGGACTGCGCTCTTTAACTACCTGTTCGCCAGGTACATACATACAATTTCTGTCTGGGTGGACAATGATGCAAAACAAAATGCATTGAGCACTGTACAAAGGGATAATACATCAGACAGTAGCAATTACCTCACGGGGTGGGAGGGGCAAGGGTTTTGGGACCATTAATAACACGAGGAAGGCTAAGAATGTATCACTGTCACCTCTGATGTTATGTCTACTTCATGACTATGCATTCTATTACATCTGTGGGAAAGAAACGTGCCTTTTTTTCATCTTTAATGTGGCTGTTAATAATTTTTTTTTTCTTAAAAATGAAAAGATACTTTCTACCCTACAGAACTCATTAATCTGGGGACTGTTTTAGGAAGAAATGAAGGGAGGCTTGGTTATGAAGAAATAAAATGCACCGTAAGCTTCTTCTACTTCTCTTGTGTCCCCCCAAAGTCTGTACCCCAACCCAGCTTGTTTTGCTGTTTCAGATCACAAGGAGGGAAATTCATTCTTCGGATTGAAGACACTGACTTGGAGAGATCCACTCGTGAGTCGGAGGAAGCAATGCTGCGTGATCTTCTATGGCTTGGCTTAGAATGGGATGAAGGTTAGTCTCCCCTCCCTCCCCCCCTCATCTTTGTCCGATCTTTCTTTTGTCATGGATACATAACAATTCAGATTGTTACAAATTTAGTGTATGTTGTCATTGTTTTAAGATGTTTGCACAGCTGAAGTTGTTTGTTTTGTTCATAGAGTAGGTTAATATACTATTTTTCTACAATTAGGTCCAAACAAGGAGGGAATTGTGGGTCCTTATCGACAGTCAGAGAGGACTAGTCTTTACTTGAAGTATGCAGAGCAATTGCTGGCATCCGGTCATGCCTACAAATGCTTTTGCACTGATGAGGTTAGTTAAGTCTTTTTGTTACCTTCAATGAAACACTCGTTAGAAAATCAAAGGTTCTTAGATGCAGCCATTTTCTGCGTGAATTTACAATCAAAGGAGAAAAATGTGTTTTGCATACATCATAAGCCCATCTCAAACAAAAGAGTCACAATATCTTACCAACTTGAAATGTGAGCCCGATGATGTGGATAAAATGGGAGTGCTCATCAGGAGCGTGAAGGGGATCACTCTATTCCAACAAACTCTTGAGGTTTTACGTCTTGCTGCTACTACTCTTGATGATATGGTATCACTTTTAATTGAGGAACAAAGAGTACCAACCTAGTATTGGTATTGATCAAGGCATCATCATCACAAACAAGAATCAGAAGATCAACAATAAGATTCAATGCAGGTACCCCAGAAGGATGGGCCAGAAGGTGGCCAGTTGCTTCAAAAAGCAGAGCAAGAATAGCATCAAGCCAATCCCCTTGAAGAAGATGTTCCAGACTCCTTTGAAGAATATGCCGTTGATAAAGAAGAAGTTCATGCTCAATGGTCTAGGTCAAAGACCTCACTTTAGCCGAGGTCGAGGACGAGTGGGCTTTTGTCACATGCACTCTGCACTCAGTGCATGGTGACAAGATGGCTCATCATTAGCTGAGCAACATTTGTACATTATTAGAACCTAGTAGGATGATATTTGTCGTACACCGTGATCCCATTGTATATCCTCAGTCCAGGATAAGTCAGGCACGAGCTACGTAGGTCATTCCTCAATCTTAGGGGGTTAGTCAATCAGTCAAGTCCCTTAACCCACTTGGAGAGAATCATTCATGCATGTAGAGTCAGTAGAAGCCTTAGGGTTTGCATCAGAAAGCACTCTGCATCCTGCATGATATGCATTCATATGCTGTGCATCATTTAGAACATCTCAGAAGCCTTAGGGAATTTACGAGGATTTATCTGGTATATTTTATGGTATTTATTTAGCATTTAATATCATTTATAAATATAAACTTTATTAAATAAATGACCAGCCAACTTGACCAGCCGCTAGTTTGTATAAATAGGCTTGCATAGGGCTTAGTTCTCCCATTTAGTCTTCAGTGAGCTAGGCACCTTCCTCCTCAGCACTAGGAGCATTCCCCGCCTTTAGCCTAGATTGGTTCGTGCCCTTCTGAAGTTTGTGTTGTGCTTTAGCCTTCTTGCAGTCTCCTTAAGGAGCCCACAGCTCCGCAGTCATCAGGCGCAGCCCTTCGTGCAGTCCATTCGGTAGCCAGCAGCTCCACAGTCCCTATAGCCATCAGGCGCAGCCATCTGTACTCTAACGCAGCAGTTCTATCGCTTCAGCCCATAGGCGCTTGCGTACAGCAAGTTCCCTCTGTGTTTGAGCATAGATCACAGCCAGCAAGTATTCTAGACAGTTCAGTCCTGTGTTTGCAGATCTACAGTAGTTTCCAGCATTGCGTTTCAGTCTATAGTTTGCGTTTCAGTCCCGCATCAGTTCTACAACAGTATTATACCTTCTGTGTATCATCCATACATGCAACAGTCATCTGGTGAAGGTAACATATCATTCATAAGCATTTACAGCATAGTTACATAGCTTAGAACAGTCCACCGCAGTCCTTTCTCAGCCTCAGGTGTGCAGCCCTTCCTCATGCCCTTGGGAAGAGTGCATAGGCTCGAGATCAGTTCATTGAGGTGTTTCTATAGCTGTGTACAGTTCAGCCAGGCTTCTGATCCTCCGAGATCTTGCATTTGGCTTATCTACAGTCCACAGTCATTCTCTCTAAAGTAATAAAGAAAATACTATCTCGTTATTGGAATATTGTTAAAGTCACGAAACTCAGGTTACAGAAGATGGTGTGAGCATTTGTGTGACAGGATCCTCCAATACGAAGATTTCCGTTGCATATTACATTGGTATCAGATTCAGATTGTCCACACACACCGTATCCTAGCGTGGGGGCATCCTTGGATGGTTAGATTGGATTGCGGCACGACCACCGAATTCAGCATCATGTCTATAGAAGAGAGTACTCATCAGTCGGAAGATGTCTCTCCCGAATGAGACCATGTTCTTCCGCCTATAGCAGACACCATAGTTCTTCTGAGAGCTCAGAACCAGCTGCTCATGGAGCATCTCCAACTCTTAGAGGCAGCAGCAGCAGCACGTCCTCCTCCGCCTCCAGCAGCACCCGACTACATCTCCCTCTTCTTTCAGATGGAACAACAAAGGAGAGAGGATGACGCCCGAAGGAAAGAAGAAAAAGCAGAAAGACGGGACTATGAGGAAGCCCAGCGCAGGATCGACGAAGATCGGCATCAGGCTGAACTCGCCGCTGGGGAACACCAACATGAGCTTGATCGAGAACGTATGTTACTCGAGCACCAATGGGAAAAGGAGGCCATACACTTGAGGTATCAGCAGCTCTCCTCAGTATCCCCAGCCATAGGTGTCACCAGCCCACAGTCCACAGCAACATCAACCACCGTCATTCGCAATCAACCAAACTTCAGTAAGTATGATGGTAAGTGTGATCATTCATTAGTTAATCAATTTATTCATCAGTTTAATACTCATTTTCCATTAGCTAGGATCACAGACCCCCAAGATAAAGTCCACTTAGCGGCTCCCCATCTCACTGGTGAGGCAGTCACTTGGTGGCAACATTGGTCTAGTATTCATATAGACCAGGCCACAGGTGTCACAGCCTTTGACTGGGACATCTTTGTCCATGACCTGAAGACCAGATTTCTCCCGCCCCAGTACATGACCGGTCTGAAAGATGAGTTCTATGGACTTAGACAGAACGGATCCCCAGTGCTTCAGTTTTCCGGTAAGGTTATCACTTTAGCACAGCAGTTAGGGTTATCTGCGCAGGCCAAGATGGAGCAATTCATTCGTGGATTGGATCTTAACATTCGGTTCACAGTTCGTAACTTTGAACCTAGTACATATGACCAGGCTTTGACTCTCGCTCAGAATGAAGAAATGAAGATGAACGGAGGCAAGCCCAAGCAGTCATCACAGTCCAGTACCAAACCCCAACAGGGGAAGGGTAATTCGTCTTCTAAAGACACTAAGACAGACAATAGTCCCAGCTCTAGTTCAGGGGGTAAGGAATCCAAGCCTAAGAAAACCCCTGAGGAAAACACTCAAGCAGGCATCATTGGAGGCTATCTTCCTCCAGAGGAGCAAAGACAATATCAGTCAGAAAACAGATGTTTTTTCTGTCACATCATAGGGCATGGTAAGAAGGATTGTCCAAAAAGGCAAGCAGAGCAAGCCTCCAAGGAGCCTTCTGCCACAGTTGCCGCAGTATCCCCCACTCCTCCAGACCCTTCTACTACCACCAATGCGGTTCAGATCTTACCTTCTATGCATTCCATGCCATTCGTGGTACTTGATGCTAAGCAGGAGGGTGAGGCAACAACCACACAGAAAAGCCTAATTCGAGCTTATGGCTCTGCCAAGGGCCAACAATTCATCATCCGTTTTGACATGGGTAGTTTTGAGGACGCCATCTCTCCCCAGTTGGCTACCAACATGAGATGTACCTTAGTGCCCTATTATTTGGAGGTAGATGGGTTCACACCTGGTCTCCGCACCCACATTTCCCAGAAGGCACAACAATTTACCTTTGAAGTTCAAAAGGTCTCATTCCAGCGAGATTTCATTGTCTCTCCTCTTTTGGGATGTGACACGATCTTAGGAATTCAGTGGTTTCGTCAGTATGAACCTATTCCCAATTGGGGGCAGGACATCTTTATTATCTCTAAAGGTTTTCTTGAGTCTGTTATGATTCGGGGCGATAGAAGCATTCCTAGCATCCCTATGATTTCTCATCTCCAGGCCAATCAAGCTATCCGCAAGGGAGCAGAAGGAGCATTGATTTATGCTCAGACAGCTTCTATCTCATCGATAACCGCTGTTTCATCATCTTCAGTCCCTTAGTTGGCAGATCTCCTTTCTCATTCAAACATTTTTAAGAATGATCTCCCACCCAGTATCCCACAGTTAGTAGAACCTCCTAGCAAGTTTCCCTCTTGTCTTTCCAAGATTTTCAAGGGCACGCTAGAATAGCAGTCAGTTCTCAAACATTTGAAACCTGTTCCTTATGCATACATTTTCACAATCACCACAGACCACGAAGCTCTTAAGTGGCTCCCGACGATGCCAAGTGCCCAGTGGAGTGCACAACACACTCGACAGGGTCAGCTCTTCCACCAGGTTGGAGGAATGATCAAGTACATCCCTGGTCAGCATAACCCAGTAGCAGATGTTCTTAGTAGAAACACCAGCATCCCGACCAGTCAGGATCTCCGGAAAAGACTTAGCAAGCATAGAAGATTACATTGTATATCCTCAGTCCAGGATAAGTCAGGCACAAGCTACGTAGGTCATTCCTTAGCCTTAGCGGGTTAGTCAGTCAGTCAAGTCCCTTAACCCACTTGGAGAAAATCATTCATGCATGTAGAGTCAGTAGAAGCCTTCGGGTTTGCATTAGAAAGCACTTTGCATCTTGCATAATATGCATTCATATGCCTGTGCATCATTTAGAACATCTCAGAAGCCTTAGGGAATTTACTAGGATTTATTTCATATTTTATGGTATTTATTAAGCATTTAATGTCATTTATAAATATAAACTTTATTAAATAAATGACCAGCCAACTTGACCAGCCCCTAGTTAGTATAAATAGGCTTGTTTAGGGCTTAGTTCTCCCATTCAGTCTTCAGTGAGCTACGCACCTTCCTGCTCAGCACTAGGAGCATTCCCCGCCTTTAGCCTAGACTGGTTCCTGCCCTTCTGGAGTTTGTGTTGTGCTTCAGCCTTCTTGCAGTCCCCTTAAGCAGCCCACAGCTCCACAGTCATCAGGTGCAGCCCTTCTTGCAGTCCATTCCATTCAGCAGCCAGCAGCTCTACAGTCCCTACAGCCATCAAGCGCAGCCATCTGTACCCTAACGCAGCAGTTCTGTCCCTTCAGCCCATAGGCGCCTGCATACAGCACCCTGCCAGGCCCCATTACAGCAGGTTCCCTCTGTGTTTGAGCATAGATCACAGCCAGCAAGTATTCTGGACAGTTCAGTCCTGTGTTTGCAGATCCACAGCAGTTTCCAGCATTGCGTTTCAGTCTACAGTCTGAGTTTCAGTCCAGCATCAGTTCTACAACAGTATTCTGCCTTCTGTGCATCATCCATACATGCAAAGGTCATCTGGTGAAGGTAACATATCATTCATAAGCATTTACAGCATAGTTACATAGCTTAGAAAAGTCCACCGCAGTCCTTTCTCAGCCTCAGGTGTGCAGACCTTCCTCATGCCCTTGGGAAGAGTGCATAGACTCGAGATCAGTTCATTGAGGTGTTTCTACAGCCATGTACTGTTCAGGCAAGCTTCCGATCCTCCGAGATCTTGCGTTTGGCTTATCTATAGTCCACAGTCATTCTCTCTAAAGTAATAAAGCAAATACTATCTCGTTATCGGGGTAGGGGGCCCTTCAGTGGGTAATTTAGGACCCAATCTGGTGTACAGTTCTCATATATCTCTCTCTCACCTCTTTAAAGTTTGAAGTATTAAAATGGATTGCTAAACTCACGAAACTCAGGATACAGAAGACGGTGTGAGCATTTGTGTGACAGGATCCTCCAATACGAAGACTTCCGCTGCATATTACAGCTTTCTAAGCTCCTTTTTCATTATGTGTGAGTCATGGGTTTGTTGCCCGAGGAGTCTCTCGAAATCTGAGTTAAATAATCCTGGTGTGTGTTTTTTCTTTATATGTTTGTATTGCCTTCATTTATAAAAGGCTTTGTGTTATGTTTTATAACTATTAGGAGCTAGGGAGGGTGACGAAGAGTTGCCCTTGCTACTTCGGTCACTTGCTGATCGGAGGATTAGCATGGCACGGGAGGTACCAAATACTCGCTTTGCTTGTAATTTTCATACGCTTTGTCGTCTATGTAGCCAGAGATTGGCATTGAAGTGGTAAGCCTAGAGCGGGCATCTCGGCCTACTTCAAAGGCAGCGTTGGGGCAACTTTTTTTTACCAATATCGTACATGATGATTTTTGGCCGGAAGTCAAGCATTTGCTTTTTATTTGCTTGCCAATTGTAAATCTCATGTGCTTGGTGGATGGAGATGTACCATACATGGGAAAGATTTACCAGGCAATTGAGAGAACGTGGAACAGTAGAGCACCACGCGCGAATTGGATGAGCGGAGGCCAACAACCGGCCGGGTCCCCCCCCCACTCGAAGATATCGTGAAACCACCGTAAAGGTGGGGGACGAGGGGAGACCAATGGGCATTTAGCCCTATAGAGAGGGGTCAAGCCGATCCCAACCCACTATGTGGGATAATACACTGCCACATGGCAGTGTGACACCCCTCCTGGATGCGAAGCTCGATTCTGAGAAGGAGCTGACGAGGCTCTGATGCGAAGCCCGATGCCGAGCAGGAGCTGACCAGGCTTTGATACCATGAGAGAATGTAGAACATTAGAGCACCACGCGCAGAGCGGAAGTAGAGCATGTGAGCGAATGCCAACAACCGGCTTGGTCCCCCCCACCCAAAGATCTTGTGAAACCACCATAAAGGTGGGGGATGAGGGGAGACCAATGGGCATTTAGCCCTATATAGAGCGGTCAAGTTGACCCCAACCACTATGTGGGATAATACACTGCCATATGGTAGCGTGAGGAGCACGAGGGCAAGAATTCTTTCCAACAATGATGGATCGGATGATTGAAAACATCCGCACCATTGAGACAAATGAGGGTAGGATTTAGGAGCTGGAGGATGTTACGACCCTGGGTTTTTCCCTCTGGACAACAAGTAGGTGGGCACGGGCACGGGATGGACAAGTGTGAACAGGCATCAAGTTTGGGTATGAAAAGGAAACCAATATGTGGCCAGCCCAAGTGTGAAAGGGGACAAAAGGGATTTTGATTTTGATGATTTAAAATATTATTTTTATGGAGGCATGTGTTTTTAAATCCTTGCTTTTGGCGTTTTTGAGAGAAAGCGCATCACCTCCTTATAAATCGAAGGGTGGCGAATTCGAGAGCAGGGAAGGTGGCCGGATGGTTTACGCATCTCTTGGAGCAGCAGCCGCTGCCGCTGCCGCTGCCGCTGCCGCTGCCAACGAGTGCAGCTACTGCTGCCGCCGCCGGGTGTTGCTGGTGCTGCTGGGTGCTGACAGGCGGGCTGTGCGCATGGCTACAACTAGGCGGGTTGCTGCCAGCGAAAGGACACCAAACGAGCTGCTAGCAACGAGCAACCAGACAGGTGGGCAGCCAGGCAAGCGTTAGGCGGACAACCAGTCGGGCAGCCAAGTGGACGCCAGGTGTGGGAAGGCGGTGCAGAGGATGGGCACATAGGAGGGAATATGGCCGGGTGCTGGCGCCGGGCGGTCGTGGAGCAGGTTACTTGCATGTGATAGCGAGGCGGGCGGTTTTCTGTAGCATGGAGCAGACCGCATCATTGAGGCATCTCCGCAGCTAGACCGGACTGGCTTAGACCAGCAGGATGGAAGCGGGTCTATGGGTCTTTGGCACCGTGATTGGATGGTGCATATGTGGATTTATCTCTCATGGAAACAGGACATTGGTCTTTCGAGAAGAAACAGGACTTTGGTATTGAGGATACAGGTCTATGGTTTATGGATACAGGTCTATGGTTTATCAGATACAGGTCTTTGGTTTCGTGTGGAAAGCATGTCTTTGGATTCATGTGAACAGGTTCTAGTTTTCTCGAGGTTACATGCAAGCTGTGACTATAGGAAGGACATGTGGTTTGGTTCAACACTACTGCTGATTAGGAAAGGGTTGTGGGATCCATGGTAGAGATGGGGAAAACCTTTTCAAGCAAGGAGGTGTCGTACAGGTGTGCCTTCTCTATGGAATGCTTTGCTGTATAAATCTAGACAGGAGATGACTTCTAACACCCCCTCTCAGCTCCTGGCTGTGTAACCAACCACTGGGAGCTGGGGTGCCGCCTGAGCAAATCCTGAGAGAGCGACTTCGTGAAGAGGTCCACCGTACTGTCCTCCGTCGAACAGAACTCTAGCAAGATGTCATCAGCAACGATCTGTTCACGAACAAAGTGCCTCTGGATGACCATGGGTTCCTCCAATGGAAGCCCAAACCTGCAATGTAACCTCCTCTTGCTCCGTAAAACTGCTCCTGGGCCATAAGTAGATCGGAGATCCCCTCGTGTCCGAATCTCCTCCCCAAACCGAGTCACTCCAACCGTGGAGTTGGACTCCATCCAACAATCCCCCTCCTGTGTACAAGAGTCCATGATCCTTCGCATGTCGCAGAAACCACAGGAAACGCAATCCTGCCTCCCAAAGAGACATCTGCAACCATGAGCTCAACCGCCTCATCAGGAAGCTCCCGTCCAATCTGGTGTCCATCTACCAGATCCATGAACCATACAGCTTCTGAGTCACAGAGACATCACACTGCTCACAAGGATCACCACCTGTTACGGTGCACAAACAAGTCCTGGAAACCTGATGAAACCTGTCAACCACCCCCTCTGAATCCGGAACCACAAAGCCTGGAGAAACCACCTTCTTCTGCAAGTAAGCACCTGCCACCTGCCTGGCTTTCCGAAAGGTCCCCGTGGAAAGAACATCCTCAACTACTGGAAGTTCTATGTCCCGAACACTACGAGACATCAGAGCATAAGTGACCTGTTTAGCTTCCTCTGACTCACTAACACAAGAACTACCAACATCAGTACTGGAAAGTTCCTGCCAACTGCTGCCATCAACAGTTAAGCTATCCACCACCTGGTCTCGGAAAGCTCGCACCTGCAGTGTATCCACACTTAAGTGGCCATTACCAGACTGCCACTCATCACAAACCTGAGGACCTGGGAGAGAGAGTGCTGAAAGCCTGTAAACTCCATTCTCCACTCCGCCTTCCCAAACCACCTGGCCTGTTGCTTTGTCCCGGAGAGCAACAAAATGCTCGTCAAACTCCACCCGTACGCCAGTCTTGCACACCTGATGCACGGACAACAGATGAAAACCAAGTGCCGGAACATACAACACCTGGGAGGAATGCTTCCCCCCTCTGCCATCGGGAACTATCTCCATCGTGCCCTCACTGTGAACTGGGATAGTGGACGTATCCCCAGTAAGAATATGACCAAAAAGCTTGCAGAGATCGTGTAAACCGGAACGGGAAGGAGTCATGTGCCTAGAAGCACCACTATCGAGAATATACTCCCGATTATCCGTTGCGGAGAGTCCTCCAATCTCCTCCCTGCCTGAAGAAAATGAAGCATCGGTGTCCATCACCTCCAGGTGCACAAAAGCCGGAGTCTTGATGATTGCTGCTGAGGAGTCTTCACCCTTCTCGGTCTTCCGCTTGGGACATTGCCTCGAGTAGTGGCCTTTCTCGCCACAATCATTACAGGTCCTCTCTACCTTCAGTTTCTCGCGGCAGCGTCGGACTTCTCAGAAGACTTCTCCGATGAAGCCTTCCCTTTGCCCGAGTTACGGCCTTTCGATCGTTGGCCAGTAAAGGCCTCCGAACCTCCACCCTGAGGAGGGTTCGTAAATCGTTCCTCCTGGTCCAGGACCATGGGCACAAGCTCTTCCCACGTGATGGTGCTGAGCCTGCCACTGGTAATCAAAGAGGAGTAAAATGCTGAGTACGAAGAGGGCAAATGTGACAGCAACGTGATGGCCATGTCGTCTGACGATGTCTCCTTCCCAGCCTAAAGAACTTCCTGCTGAAGAGCCTGCAGCTTGTTAATATGCTCCCGCATCGTCGACGACTTTGCAGGGCTCATAACCCGCATTTGTACTTCCAAGGAAATCCTCTTCATGGGCGATACCCTGTTGTAAAGTGAGGCCAAATGCTGCCATATACCTCTGGCCAGCGTCATGTGCTTTACATGATTGATTACCTGTGGTGTGCAGTTGAGGAAAATAAACGAACGGACCCTGGCGTTGACACGATCCCACATCTGTGTCAGAGCCTCCCGGTCCTTTCGGGTTGACGGTAACTCCCCTTCCTCTACTTCCGGCCGTGGAACACCAACAACGACGAAATCGGCGAGGTCGTAAGACTCCAGAACAGATTTCATCATCACCTTCCATATGCCGTAGTTGCTCCTGTCCAACTGACGGTCCACCGGGAACGTGGGGAGTGTCGGGATCTTCACATGTCTCTCGGCCATCTCAAACAGATCTGCCATAGCGGGGATGTACTCTGAAAAGGGTGGGTGGGTGGGAACAAAGAAGAACTGATACCTACCAGTGGCTGTCCAGCAAATCAGCCCGCCTTCCTCTTGCTTCTCCTCTTCCCGATCAGCCCGAAACAGTCCACCAATCAGCCACAAAACAGTCCCCTCTTGCTCACACAAATCCCAAGACCTATCTAGAGCCTAGTGCTCTGATACCATGTCAGAATATGCAGCGGAAATGATGACCAAATCTGGGAACACAAGAGCAAAAACGCAGGCAGAAAAACAGCACAAGAGAGAGAGAGATGTAGGCGTGTAACTCTGCTCTATATACACAAGAAGATCCCGAGAAATGATACAAATAGTGGTATGGGGCTGGGGGCCTATATATATGCCCCTGGGAGAGCAGTCGGCCACCATAGGAAGTGCCCACGACTACTGAAAAATGTCCACGACTGCATAAATGCAGTCGGCCAGCAAAAAAGTGCCCACGACTGAGAAACTGTAGTCGGCCAGCAGTCCAGTAGCCCATGACTCATGTGTATGCAGTCGGCCAGCACTGGAGTGCTCCTGGCATTCTCTGGCAACCCTCCCAACCAGTGGAAAAATGGGAAAAAATAGGGGAAAAATACGGGGAGTGAGGAAAAATGATAAAACACCTGATAAGGGTGGGCACACCCACAACAAAGGCCCTGGTGTATAAATCTAGACAGGAGATGACTTCTAACAAGCGCATCACCTCCTTATAAATCGAAAGGTGGCGGATTCGAGAGCAGGGAAGTTGGCTGGCTGGTTTACGCGGGCGCATCTCCTAGAGCGCTGCTGCTTCTATTGGGCGCCGCCGCCGCCGAGTGCAGCTGCTGTTGCTGTTGGGCGCTGCTGTCGCCAAGTGCTACTGCTATTGTTGGGCGTTGCCGCCGCCGAGTGCAGTTGCTGCTGTTGTTGGGCATTGTCACTGTCGCCGCCGCCGCCGCCGGGTGCTGCTGCTGCTGCCGCCACCGGTTGCTGCTGTTGCTGGGCGCTGACAGGTGGGTTGTGCGTATGGTTACAGCCAGGCGGGCTGAGCGCATGGCTACAGCCAGGTGGGTTGCTGCCAGCGAAAGGACACCAAACGGCTGCCAGCAACCAGCGACTAGACAGGTGGGTAGCCAAGCAAGCGTCAGTTAGGCAGACAACTAGTCGGGCAGCCAGGTGGACACCAGGTGTGGATAGAGGATGGGCACACAACAGTGAATATGGCCGGGTGATGGCGGTCGTGGAGCAGGTTACTTGCATGTGACAGCCAGGTGGGCGGTTTTCTGCAGCATGGAGCAGACCGCGTCACTGAGGCATCTCCGCAGCCAGACTGGACTTGCTTAGACCAGCATGATGGAAGCGGGTCTATGGGTCTTTGGCACCGTGATTGGATGGTGCATATGTGGATTTATCTGTCATGGAAACAAGACATTGGTCTTTCGAGAAGAAACAGGACTTTGGTATCGAGGATACAGGCCTATGGTTTATGGATACAAGTTTGGTTTATCAGATATAGGTCTTTGGTTTCATGTGGAAAGCATGTCTTTGGATTCATGTGAACAGGTTCTAGTCTTCTCGAGGTTACATGCAAGCTGTGACTATAGGCTATAGGAAGGACATGTGGTTTGGTTCAACACTACTGCTGATTGGGAAAGGGTTGTGGGATCCATGGTAGAGATGGGGAAGACCTTTTCAAGCAGGGAGGTGTTGTACACGTGTGCCTTCTCTATGGAATGCTTTGCTGGATTAGCGAGAGTTCTTATTTGGAAAGTCCTGGGTGAAAAGCTATAAGGGATCCTATCGGTAGAGGATTCGACAAGTTGTACTTTGTACTCATATTTGATCAAGTAAAGAAATACTGCAAGGGGCGCCACTGCGTTTTGGGGCCAATCGGTTGTTAGAAGTCATCTCCTGTCTAGATTTATACACCAGGGCCTTTGTTGTGGGTGTGCCCGTCCTTATCAGGTGTTTTATCATTTTTCCTCACTCCCCGCATTTTTCCCCTATTTTTTCCCATTTTTTTGTGGCTTGGGAGTCAGCCCTGAGTTGGCAGGAGGATCCATTTGCTGGCCGACTACATCAGATGTGTGTACTGGAGCTGGCCGACTGTACTTGATGCAGTCGTGGACCCTCAGAGCTGGCCGACTGTATATGCAGTCGTGGAGCCTTTTTTAGCAGGCCAACTGCACATGTGGGGGCATATAAATAGGCCCCCACCCCCATACCACTCATTGTATCATACTGGGATCTTCTTGTGTATATCAGAGCAGAGTTACACGCCTACATCTCTCTCTCTCGTGCTGTTTTTCTGCATGCGTTTTTTTGCTCTTGTGTTCCCAGATCTGGTCATCATCTCCGCTGCGTATTCTGACATGGTACCAGAGCCTAGGCTCTAGACAGTTCTTGGGATTTGTGTGAGCAAGAGGGGGACTGTTTTGTGGCTGATTGGTGGACTGTTTTGGACTGTTCGGGAAGAGGAGAAGCAAGAGGAAGGTGGGCTGATTTGCTGGACAGCCACTTGCAGGTTTTATTCCTTCTTTGTTCCCACCCACCCACCCTTTTCAGAGTACATCCCCGCAATGGCAGATCTGTTTGAGATGGCCGAGAGACATGTGAAGATCCCGACACTCCCCACGTTCCTGGTGGACCGTCACTGTCAGTTGGACGAGAGCAACTACGGCATATGGAAGGTGATGATGGAATCTGTTCTGGAGTCCTACGACCTCGCCGATTTCGTCGTTGTTGGTGTTCCACGGCCGGAAGTAGAGGAAGAGGAGTTACCGTCGATCCGAAAGGACCGGGAGGCCCAGACACAGATGCGGGATCGTGTCAACGCCAGTGTCCGTTCGTTTATTTTCCTCAACTGCACACCCCAGGTAATCAATCATGTAAAGCATATGACGCTGGCCAGAGGTATATGGTAGCATTTGGCCTCACTTTACAACAGGGTATTGCCCATGAAGAGGATTTCCTTGGAAGTACAGATGCGGGTTATGAGCCTTGCAAAGTCGTCGACGATGCGGGAGCATATTAACAAGCTGCAGGCTCTTCAGCAGGAAGTTCTTCAGGCTGGGAAGGAGATATCATCAGAGGACATGGCCATAACGTTGCTGTCGCACTTGCCCTCTTCGTACTCAGCATTTTACTCGTCTTTGATTACCAGTGGCAGGCTCAGCACCATCACGTGGGAGGAGCTTGTGCCCATGGTCCTGGACCAGGAGGAACGATTCACGAACCCTCCTCAGGGTGGAGGTTCGGAGGCCTTTACTGGCCAACGGTCGAAAGGCCGTAACTCGGGCAAAGGAAAGGCTTCATCGGAAACTGAAGGCAGAGAGGACCTGTAATGATTGTGGCGAGAGAGGCCACTATTGGAGGCAGTGTACCAAACAGAAGACCGAGAAGGGTGACGATTCCTCAGCAGCAATCATGAAGACTTCGGCTTTTGTGCACCTGGAGGTGATGGACACCGATGTTTCATTTTCTTCAGGCAGGGAGGAGATTGGAAGACTCTCCGCAACGGATACTCGGGAGTGGATTCTCGATAGTGGTGCTTCCAGGCACATGACTCCTTCCCGTTCCAGTTTACAGGATCTCTGCAGGCTTTCTGGTCACATTCTTACTGGGGATACGTCCACTATCCCAGTTCACAGTGAGGGCAGGATGGAGATAGTTCCCGATGGCAAATGGGGGAAGCATTCCTCCCAGGTGTTGTATGTTCCGGCACTTGGTTTTCATTTGTTGTCAGTGCATCAGGTGTGCAAGACTGGCGTACAGGTGGAGTTTGATGAGCATTTTGTTGCTCTCCAGGACAAAGCAACAGGCCAAGTGGTTTGGGAAGGTGGAGTGGAGAATGGAGTTTACAGGCTTTCAGCACTCTCTCTCCCAGGTCCTCAGGTTTGTGATGAGTGGCAGTCTGGTAATGGCCACTTAAGTGTGGATACGTTGCAGGTGCGGGCTTTCCGAGACCAGGTGGTGGATAGCTTGCCAGTAGATGACAGCAGTTGGCAGGAACTTTCCAGTACTGATAGTTCTTGTGTTCGTCAGTCAGAGGAAGCTGAACAAGTCACTTATGCTCTGATGTCTCGTAGTATTCGGGACAAAGAACCTCCAGTAGATGAGGATGTTCTTTCCACGGGGACCTTTCGGAAAGCCAAGCAGGTGGCAGTGCTTACTTGCAGAAGGAGGTGGTTTCTCCAGGCTTTGTGGTTCCGGATTCAGAGGGGGTGGTTGACAGGTTTCATCAGGTTTCCAGGACTTGTTTGTGCACCGTAACAGGTGTTGATCCTTGTGAGCAGTGTGATGTCTATGTGACTCAGAAGCTGTATGGTTCATTGATCTGGTTGATGGACACCAGATTGGACGGGAGCTTCCTGATGAGGCAGTTGAGCTCATGGTTGCAGATGTCTCTTTGGGAGACAGGATTGCGTTTCCTGTGGTTTCTGCGCCATGTGAAGGATCATAGACTCTTTTACACAGGAGGGGGATTGTTGGATGGAGTCTGACTCCATGGTTGGAGTGACTTGGTTTGGGGAGGAGATCCGGACACGAGGAGATCTACTTCAGGCCTAGGAGCAGTTTTTTGGAGCGGTAGGAGACAGTCATCTTTTGCCTTGTCGAGAACAGAGGCAGAGTACCGGGCTGTTTGTGATGCTGCTTGTGAGGTGGTGCGGATGCAGAGGTTACATTGCAGGCTTGGGCTTCCACTGGAGGAACCCATGGTCATCGAGAGGCACTTTGTTCGTGAACAGATCGTTGCTGATGACATCTTGCTAGTGTTCTGTTCGACGGAGGACAGTACGTTGGACCTCTTCACGAAGTCACTCTCTCAGGATTTGCTCAGGCGGCATCCCAGCTCCCTGTGGTTGGTTACACAACCAGGAGCTGAGAGGGGGTGTTAGAAGTCATCTCCTGTCTAGATTTATACACCAGGGCCTTTGTTGTGGGTGTGCCCGCCCTTATCAGGTGTTTTATCATTTTTCCTCACTCCCCGCATTTTTCCCCTATTTTTTCCCATTTTTCTGTGGCTTGGGAGGCAGCCTTGAGTTGGTAGGAGGATCCATTTGCTGGCTGACTACATCAGATGTGTGTACTGGAGCTGGCCGACTGTACTTGATGCAGTCGTGGACCCTCAGAGCTGGCCGACTGGCTGCATGCTGCTGGCCGACTGTATATGCAGTCGTGGAGCCTTTTTCAGCAGGCCGACTGCACATGTGGGGGCATATAAATAGGCCCCCACCCCCATACCACTCGTTGTATCATACCGGGATCTTTTTGTGTATATCAGAGCAGAGTTACATGCCTACATCTCTCTCTCTCTTGTGCTGTTTTTCTGCATGCATTTTTTTGCTCGTGTTCCCAGATCTGGTCATCATCTCCGTTGCGTATTCTGACATCAGTGTCCTTGTACTATTTGCAGGAGCACTGTAGCTCCCCCTATTTGTTTTACTTTTTTCAGGTTCCCATGAGTGATGAAGTGTTTTGTGTGCGAGTGTTTTGTTCCACCGCCCGTCAGATTTCTGAAGGCCGGTTTCAGAGGAATTTGTTGTTGGCAGATGGAACGAGTACTATTCTCCGCTTCGTAGTGCTGCACATGTGTTGGACCTTGAGTCTCAACACAAGGGAAGACAACAACAGGTAGATAGTGAGGTAGTTCAAAGTTCCTCTATCGAGGCAAGGAGGGCATGTTTGGATGGAGCGATGCTCAGCGTGACAGGTAATCTTAAGGCTTTTAAAATTGTATAGTACAATGAGCATTGCAAATCTCTTGCTATGAACATAGAGCCTATCATTATATATTTCTCAGGTTCCATGTTGGTGGTGGAACTTGGTGGGAGGACTTTGGAGCTGATTCTCCTAAGCTCCAAAACTTGGTGTTGCATGCGTGGAAGCCTTACTGTACTTGATCCAGCCCTAAGCCTGTTGATTAGAAACAGTAATGCAATCACAATGAATGGACGACAGAGAGGAGAGAGGGATCAAGCGTATTTTAAGTATATTGATATGGTACGAAAAGATGTATCTGATTGTACAATTGCTATGGCCTTTGGCCTTCCCAAAGAGGACTGAATTATGACTTATCAGACTTATCTAATGACCGACTGTGACCGGCCCCAAGTGCGGAACAAACATTATGACTGAATGCTGGCCTAGCCTATACGTCCTGTAACCTGGCTGACTGCTGCTGTCGGCCAGCTCTAATTGTCCACGACTCAGGTAAAAATGCTAAAAGCCTTGAATACTTGTGTTGGCAAGCCTTGATGGTACCCATGTGTGAGCACCTCCTGTCGGCCAACCTCTTGAAGCCTGATAATGGTGGACTTGCTGCCTCTTCCTTGATTGAGCCTGCTAGTGCCCTAAATCTACCCCAAAATTGCTACCTAAATCAAGGATTGGATTTGAGGTTAGCCATGTCCACAACTGTGCATGTGAAACTTGGCCATTCGAATATTGAGCCAAGTTTTCTCTTGCTCAGCATTGGAGCGATTGTGGAGCACCTTCAGCCACATCCACACAAAGAAGAGAAACCGGCTTGGAACGCAAAAAGCAGATGATCTGGTCTTTGTTAATGCAAACTTGCGCTTGCTAACAAGGATGAAGCAAGAGTATATCCAGGATTTATACATCCCCTTTCACAAGCTCGATGAAGATGCTGGTACAGTTTAGGAGGTTGTGCAATGTGGAGGCGGCATAAGATTTTCACAAAAAGCATTTTGAGGCCCAAGATGATGTTCCAGCAGATCACGGTGAGTCAAAAGCTTTAAGGAATAGGAAGTGTTCAATCCTGAGGGGTAAGCTGTAGAATCTACGTCTTAGATTTCAGAGTGTAGAGTCTACACTCTTGCTATGTTTGATTTTATGGCATGTTTCAATTTATTGTTATATGAAACCACACTGCCCCCCCCCAGCAGCCTCCCTTCTTTTTTGCTGACATGGTGTTTCCGTTTCAGTCCCCTGGAAAAATCTGCTTCCATTTCCCAGTTTCCCACAACTGTGGTTCACAGACACCCTGGCTGTAGAGCAGAGCTTCATGGGAGCTGGTTGACCACTTTCAGCAGGAGGTACAGCCATGTCTAAAGCTGGTTTGGCTGTACAAACAGCGTTGCAGGCTCTAATGATGACATGGCAGCTGGTACAACAGGTACAGTTTAGCCAGCAGTAGCTGTGGTACGCCCGGTAGCTCTGGGCACCTGCGATTAGCGCCAGGAGGCAGCCAATCATGCACATAACAGCCATGGGGTTTTCAGGTGTGATTTAGACAGGTCATGTGCCAAGGGGAGCTTTGACATCATGAAAGAAATCATTTCATTCCATACGGCTCTTTACACATTTTTGAGACACTTATTGTACATTAGCATTAGTTTTCTGTGATGTTAGAGGAGGTTCATGAGAGCATTATCATGAATTCTGATAAGAGCTTTGCTTTTGCCTGCATTTGACTTTGGAAATTTATGTACTTTGGCTGCAGTTTTTGATTCACTCAGGCAAGTTGATGACTATTTCAAGATTTTCTCATTCCTTGGGGTTTTTACCTGGAGTGATTTTGTAATTTCATTTTTTTTTCTTCATGCTCTTCTCTTAGGAGTGAGATCTGTTGCCATGCCGGGAGCTGTCGTAATATTCTAAAGGCTGAAGGTGTTGTTACTCTCCAGGAACTCGAAGCAATGCGCGAGGAAGCAAAAGCTAAGAATCTTCCACCTAGGTACAATGGAAAGTGGGCAAAGGCCAGCCAGGATGAAGTTGAGGCTGAGCTAGCAAAAGGCAAGCCATACACGTATCGGTTTCGTGTTGCAAGTGAGGGCTCTGTCAAAATTGATGATCTGATCCGTGGTGAAGTAAGTTTACACGACGAATCCAGCAATCAAATCAGGTCCTGTTAGAAAGTTTCACATGGTTTCACACTTAATGCTGATGTGTTGTATCTAATGGGAAGGTATCATGGGCTCTGGATACTCTTGGGGATTTTATTATTCTGAGAAGCAATGGACAACCAGTATACAATTTTTGTGTGGCTGTTGATGATGCTACCATGGGAATTTCTCATGTCATCAGGTCAGGCACTTGAACAGCTTGGCCAGTTGTTTTTCACGACTGTTTTTTATTGTTCAGCTATTTGGTTTCACGAGCGCTTTCCCTTGTGCCTGGTTAACAATGGCTTTCCATAGTGTTTTGGATACTTTTACTACAGTCTGGTTTCATGACGATTCCACTTTGAAGTTAAGTGTGTTCAGAAAAAAGAGTTTGATTATAATTCTGTCAGCTTGACTGAATGTTTCAAGATTTGACATCTTACTCTGTTCAGGGCAGAGGAGCACCTCCCCAATACATTGCGCCAGGCTTTGATTTATCAGGTAAAGTTGCTGTAACACCACATGAAGATTAGAAGTTTCATTTCATCATCTTATTCTTGTTCTTGTGCGAGGGAAAAGGTTATCAATCTGCATCTGAATTCTTTTCTCACATTGCCATCAAGGGCATTACAAGTCTGTCTTGGAAATCTAATAAGCCCATTGGCATAGCCATTAATGCCTACCATTGGGTTTGGGAATACAGTAAAGTTGGCTGGCACAACGGCAAATGCCTACCACACCAATGACATAATCTGGCTGTTAGGGGGTTGCATTGAGCATTAGCGGTATGCCTCCAAGAGCTTTAATCCTTTGTACATTTTGTACAGGAAAACTTGGTTTAAGCTCGGGGGGGTGCGGGGGGCGGGGGTGTGTTATTCTTAAATTTGATTCCTGAGGAAACAGGCACATTTTAGTATGTTTTATTTGGGAGAACTTTTACAATCATAGGAAGGTTTTACACATGTTAGTTTTGTGGTAAGCTTGATGGAATTGCTTGCATGGTTCGGAACAGCTTGATATTCTAGAGTCTACCATGCAAGAAAAAAGAAGTTACTAAAGGTGGTAGGAACTCCATAGCTAGCTCGTGCTATGCATGAATAATTGAATGTTATACAACCTTGTGAACTACCACGAAAGGGTTGAGAATGCACTTGAGCTTTGGTTAGGTTTTACACCAGTTTCCTTACTGTTTGATTCTCAAATTTGATTCCTAACAAAACAGGCAATATTAGTATGTTTGATTCTCAGATTTGATTCCTGAGGAAACAGGCAATATTAATATGTTTGATTTGGGAGAACTATTATAATCATGGCAAAGTTTTACATGAGTGTTACATGGATGCATCCTCTTTCGTGATCGACCTCATCGGTGAACAGTGATGGCTTGAGATGCGATAGACTGATTAAGGTGGTAGGGACTAGCTCGTGCTATGCATGAATAATTGGATGTTATATAGCCTTGTCATGATGCACTCATGCTTTGGTTAACAGGGCGAGGTTTTACAGCAATTTTCTTAAGGGGCAGGACACCATTTAAACTAGACACTTGTGTCTACAAAATTTGCAGGCCTTGGGATTTGCAATGCCTAAATTTGGGCATGTTTCCTTAATTTTGGCGCCTGATCGAAGCAAATTGTCAAAGCGCCATGGAGCGACTTCTGTGGGTCAGGTGATTTTTTGTGCTGCTTTATATTCTTTCTATAATATGCAGTATCGTGTTTAAAGCTTTTATGTTGGCTTATTTCAGTTCAAAGAAATGGGTTTTTTACCTCAAGCAATGGTAAATTACCTAGCTCTTCTCGGATGGAATGATGGCACAGAAGATGAGATCTTTATGCTAGATCAACTCAGTAAGTCTATGAGACAGGTTCAATGACCTCAGAGCTTGCTTGGTTTACCTACTCTTTCGTCAAAATCTTGTTTTCTGATAATGACCCATGTCTAATCTTTTGAAGTTGAGAAGTTCTCTATTGAGCGAATCACTAAAAGCGCGGCGATTTTTGACAATACCAAACTTCGGTAAGTAAGCATGGCTTTACGCTGGAAGGTAGTGGTGACCAAAACCTCTATCAGAAAGGCAATGTATGAGTAATGCATAGTCACATGGATTGTAGATTTCACTCCTTAAGTCGTATGAAATTGTGCTTTTTTTTTTTTCATTTCAGTTGGCACTTTGAAAATTAACTCAATTGTTTTGATTAACACAGGTGGATTAATGGGCAGCATTTGAGAAGCCTGCCAAATAAGGAACTCACCCAAATTTGCGGAGAATTCTGGAACAAAGCTGGTCTCCTGGCAGAATGTGAAGGGCCATTTGTGGAAGTAAGTCTGGAACTAGTTTTGCTGAAGAAAGTCTGTTTCTAAAGTTCTGCCTTACTCTGTGAAACGTGTCAGCTGGAAGTATCACTAATGGGTTCAAATTACAATCGGAAAAAATAGGAGGAGACACACATCTTTCCCAGTACTTACGAGGCAACTTACCATAAAGATCGAATAGGAAGGATTATAATTCTTTATGAAAGACGGATAGAATGTCAAAATGTTGGTTGTCTCAAGTTGGTGACACGAACTTTGAATGTGTATATTTAATAGATGCCTTTTTTTTTTTTTTGCTTTTGTTTGTCATATGATAAATTTTCTCTATGCTTGTTCGGCATCGATGACTCTCCCACTTGTCATGTATGCACCCAAGAAGCTTATCCGTCGTGTTTCTTTTTTCTTGAATAGGATGCAGTTCAAGTCCTCAAGGGTGGCATAGAGGTGGTTTCTGATGCTGGAAAAGGGCTGACTGATCTATTATCATATCCTCTGAAGGAATCTCTATGCAGGTAATTTTCATGTAGTGCCTTACGCGTTAGGCTTGATGCTAAAGAGTCTTTCCTGGTCGTCCCTACCTACCTTTCTATTCGTATTGAAAGAAATTACCCCCTGTGATTTAGCCTGAAGTTTCTGTCAATTTGGTGCAGTCCTGAAGTAAAAGAGATTGTGGATGACAACTTGCGGGAAGTGGCAGAGGCCATCCTTAATGCATATGACAGTGGAGAGTTACAAAATGCGATCAAAACTGGGCATGATGACTGGCAAAAATGGGTGAAAGGTGTTGGAAAATCTCTGAAGAGGAAGGTGTGTTTATCAGCTTTTTTTCAAAGTCTTACAAACACTTGTTGATGCTGTGTTTGCATGATACTTGTGACTGCACCTGTTTTGTATCACTCTTCTTATTGCATTTCTAATACAAAAATTTCAACTGAATTACATCTTCCAGTGGATCAATCTATGATGCTTCTCAATCTAATGTATATGCCACTCCATGTTAGAGTTTACTGCTCCACCCTTAGGACCCAGTTTAACATGATCATTGTTCTCCTGTAAGTACTTCAACCTGCACGTCAGCTCTTGGATCTTAACTTTATGCTCTGCTAGTGTAAGAAACATGTAACTTGAAGCCTGTAAAGACGTTTGGTTTGAAGGGTTCTTTTGTTGTTCACCTCCCAGGCCTGACAACCTTAAAGCGAATACCTTGTTCCAAGTTTTAGGATTGCATTTAAAGAGAGACTAACTGGGAACCCATTAATTGAGCGCTTATATGAGTTATCTGAGAAATGATAACCTTATTGATCTAACTTGGCTGCTTCCATGGATAAACTTGTTAACCTTGAGATGTAGATTCTTGGTTTTGTGAAACTTGTGCAGGTGGTAAGTTCCATCTGTAGGACAATGATCCCTCGTCTTCAATCATCACAATGCACCAGCAGCAACATACATGAACATCTTCATAGACACCAGGCACAGAAGCTCTCTCTCCAATGAAGGTGTAGGAGGCAGGAGCAACTGGTTCTGCTTCAACTGGCTGTACAATGATGGATACAGGCTGTACAGCATGTGGATTAGGCCGTACAGGCATTGGGCAGTATTAGCAGCAGGCGGGTATGCTCTGTACAGGCGGCCATTCAGCAGCAGATGGTGCTGTACAGCTGTACACAGCAGGCAGATATGTTGATCTGGCTGTACAGGGTGTGCAGCTGGAGATGGTACAACTGATGGGGGCGCATAGTCTAGGAGATGCTTGGAGTGGGGTAGGTGACCATGCATGGGAATGTTTTGCCAAGTGCATGGCAAGCCCACCGCCAATGGTGCCCACACTTACTCAAAATGTGCCTGGGCACCCCACATAGGCTATAGAAGAGGGTGCCTGGCTGAAATGAGGTACAGGGTGCCCATCTTACTCAAGTGCCCAATGCCGACATTAATGGTGTTCACAGTCACTCATTAATGAGAGTGAACACATAAAACTGAATATTTGTCCAAGTCCCAAAACAAAGCTTTTGGGCTGCACCACTTTGAAGCCCTGCAAAATGTCAAGCACTAGTCAACAAACACGTCCCGGACACACACACGGTCTTGTAGCCCAATAGTTCCGGGAGTCCCTGATGCTACAAGACTGACCCATGGCAGCGCAAGCAGCACACAAAATCAAGGCATTATTATAGCAATTCATCTAACCAGCACATGCATAATGTGCATATGTAATTTGGAAATCTACCGTTTACAGATCTTGTACTTGACCACACGATCGTCCAGTCCGGTCTTACTGGACACTTGTTAGAAGTGGGGATGTCAAGACCAAATGGTGACATCTCCCCTCCTTCGAAATAGTTCCCCTCAATCGTAAAATTCTCCTAGTCGTACTAAAGAGTAAGGTAGATCTTGTTCCAACTCAGGACTGTTGGGTATTAGGGTTTAATCACAAGGTTAAACAAGAGTGATTAGTAAGAGGGGGCACGAGATAAAGTGAAAGATTAGGCACGCTTAAATCATTATGATAATGGTCCTTTTATGGGAGAAGTGTCACCTACATACATCATTGCTTACATAAGATCCTCTTAAGAGGTGGTTCCCACACAAAAGAATCCACACTAGCGGCTGTTCACTCAGTAGAACCACTTTTATTAAACCTAGAATTAGATGTTAGTTTACACAACCACCTAGCACCTGTTTATTCCCACACTCATCACTATTAATATTTAACATTCCCTTCCATAGTGATAATATGGCTAGAAAGCCCACTCATCATGGACTATGTTTGCTTTTCATCTAGTTGCTGCTTCTTGTCGTCGGAGGTAGAAGTATCAGAGTTTGGAGAGTCTTCATCAGCTTTCAGTTTTGCAACTCTCTTCCGATACTCTTCGATGTAGTGCCCTGGCTTGTTGTAGTAAGGACACTTCCCTTTCTTCTTCTTGGTGTCACACTATGACGAGTTCACTTTGCCTTTTGTCCCTAGAGAAGAAGTCTTGGTCTCCTTTGCTTGCATCAGGATCTGTTCTTCCTTGTTCGCTTTTCATGGAGAAGTAATCCAACCAGCACCTCAAAGGATATAGGATTGTCTCCTCTCATAGAGAGATTCAGAGAGTGTGAAAACTCTAGTAGGAGTCAGGTAAGGAATTAAGAATGGTGGTGACCAAATTTTTTTCCTGTTATCAACTACCTTATCTATATTCAACAACTGTTCTTTTAGGTTTGTTACCTTGGTAAGGTGGTCTGCGATGAAATGTAAGATCCCTGTTCCCACCGAGCAACGGATTCGGGGTACTGGCAGCGGAAGTAGCGCTTCTCGCGCGGGACAGGGGTCCCACACTCGGGGCCTTGCCCACGGATATCCAGATAAGCGACTAATCCGTCGGTTGTTCCAAAACCGAACCCGGAAAAACTTCCTTTACCGGAAAGCACGGGCGATTCCACCAGGATAACTTTTTACTCTAACGTAGTCAAGATCATTTCTGATCGAGATGATCCAATTACATCTATAAGATACTTAGTCAGTTCAAGGAAGAAACTTGCACTTGGATCATTGGGATCAACGCTTTTTTCCCCATTCAAGAGGCACAGCCGTTGATTCCTATCCATAGAACAGTTACTCACTCTTTCCATTGTTCAATGTAGGACACATTGATGTAGAGCAGTTGGATACTCAAAGGAATGCTGAAAATCAGCCAACAGAGGTTACAAATCAGCATGTTTTTCAGCCTATTGATGGCCTCAGGGGTTAATTAAATAGATATCTAATTCTTTTTGGACTCTTCCTCTGGTAGTGATAAGTCTATTTGCTTGGCATCTTTTGGTTAATTGTAAGATACCTCCATCTCTTTTTGTTTCTCTCTTTTTAATGTTGTTGTGCACACCTTGCTGCTTCTTAAGATTCTTCCTTTATTTGTCTCTCATGGATGACTTTATTTTGTCTTCTCCATCTAAACTTAGAAGCCTTTTTGGAGTTGATTGAGGCTGAATCGATAGAATTCTCCTTTGTTAATGTTTTGGCAATTATGTGGATGATGCATTTGATGAGGAAAGAAGGGAAATTGAGGAGTTAAAAAGTATGCCAAAATGGTTGGTGCAAACACTACTCGACAGTAAATTGGCCACACCTTTGCCTAGCAGAACACGTGTAGGTTTTCATCACGTATCTCATGTCAAGTCATGTCATGCTCTTATTGCCAATTTATGTAATGAAGAGGAACCTGTCTTCTTTGATGAATCTGAAAATTAGATGAGTGCTATGCAATCTGAGTATGATTCGACACTCAAAAACGATACATGGGATTTGGTAGACTTACCTCGTGGTGGAAAGGAGGTCATTGATACGAAATAGACTTACAAGCTTAAACGTAAAGCTGACGATAGTGTCGAGCGATACAAAGCAAGGCTTGTTGCAAAGGATTATGCATTGGAAAAAGGCATCGACTATGGTAAAACCTTTGCACCCACATGTCATATGACTACCATGTAGAGTATCATTGCATTAGTAGCACATAAAGGTTGGAATGTATGTCAGTTGGATATCAAAACTGTTTTCTTTAATGGAGATTTGCATGAGGAGGTCTATGTATCTCAGCCTTGTGGTTTTGTTCAGAAAAGGTAGGAATCAAAAGTATGCTTGAAGAAAGCTTTATATGGTCTTAAGGAGGCTCCCAAAGCATGGTCCGAAAAGATATATGCATACTTGGTTGCACAGGGTTTTTACACCGGTCTCAATATTGAGCAGATTTATGTATAGCCTAGACATAAAGCATTGGCAGTTTGTCAAACGGGTGTTCCGTTACCTGAAGGGCACCAAGCACTTTGGGTTATTTTATCCCAAGGGAGGTAAATCATAACTGCATGCATTTACAGACTCAGATTGGGCTGGATGTTATGACACATGAGTGTCTTGGAGTGGTTTTTGCTTTCATCTTAGTGATTCATGTATATCATGGCTCAGCAAGAAGCAACCCACTATGGCCACTTCTAGCTGTGAAATTGAGTACATGGCCACATTTTACAACTATAGTTGAGTGTGTTTGGCTTAGGCGCCTTATTGCTGATTTGGGTATTGGCGAGTCCTCAGTCACTACCATCTTCACTGATAGTCAAAGCGCTATGGCAGTTGCGAGGAATCCCGTTTTTCATGCTCGCACAAAGCACATTGAGGTGCACTACTATTATGCACTGCAGGGGAAATCATCCTGGCTTTGTGCCAACACAGGACAACTTGGCAGATTCATGAAGTTTTTCGCAAAGCCTTAAACTTACTTTTCTTTGGGGACTAGTCTGGGCTCCCTATCAAAGTCCAAAGAGCCTGGCACGTCTTTGTACTTGTAGTGCCAGCTCATCCCTTGTTCACATCATCACTCCAGGGGGGATTTGTAGCCATATTTGGTAGTGATGTGTGTGAACACACTAGGACCAACCGGGACACTTTTTTCCTCTTTAGGAGGTTTTTTTCCCTTGTGCTAGTATACACCATCTTGGGGTATTCATCTTTGTACAGCACACATTCATTATCTATCTATTATCTCATTGTGTGCTCCTTTGAGCTTCTTCATTGTGTGCGCGCGCGCACATTCCTGCAACCATATTTCCAACATCGATATCCTCACAATGCTGGATTTCCCAAAGCAATATGATGTGCAATGAAAACTTGGATGAGAACTTTTTTGCACTCAAAGCTTATAGGAAACACACTAGAAAACAGGAATGTGTACACACAACACCAAGATATGACAAAATTAAGGATGCAATCGCCAAAGTATACCAAAGAAAGAATGTATACTCGAGCGAGTACAACAAAGCTCTGAGATATGTGCACAAGAACTAGAGTGCCTATGGATCATAGTCACAAGAAACGTGAGAAACGGGGGTGGAAAACGTGGAAACGCGTTTCCCATCCCCTTCACACCTAGAAACGGCCGGAAATGGCCATGCCTATCTTGTTACAAGAAATGGGTCCGGAAACTGCAAGAAATGTGCGTGGAACGGTGGGAGACCTGGATAAATGGCTGGAGAAAATGTACGTGAGAAAAATCGTAAAAAAAGGTCCTAATCGTTTTTTTATAAATGTTACCCAATATGTTTATTTATTAAACGTAACCCACATTATAGCATATCGTCGTGCAACAAATAAAAATAACAATGTTTAGAAAAAAACGTCTCAATCAGAATTCAACGAGTACATTTTCTCTCCCTTTAAAAACAGCCAGATGCGTGCACACATAGAGATGCACACAAGGTGCGAGGAGGAGCTTGTGGTGATCCTCCATGTGCGACATGGCAGCGGCCGTGGCCAAGCTGTCGGGTCGGCCAGCCGAGACGTCGGCAAAGTGGCTGAGGCAGAAGTGTCGGGTCGGGCAGCCGACCTACTGGCTGAGTCTATGTGCCGTTTCCTACCTGTTTCCGTTTCCGATTCTGGGGGGTGCCGGTTTTGTTCCCGTTTCCCATTTCTGGTGACTATGCTATGGATGCCATATCACCAAGAGAGAGCGCCCCCCCCCCCCCCCCCCCCCCCCCCCCCCCCCCCTCCCCAAAAAAAAAGAAAAAAGAAAAAAGAAAAAACCAATACCTCTAAGTCTTGCCACTGATGCTGAACAAGATCCCAGGAAGCTGATGACGAGGGCAAATTGGAGCTGCCGAGGAGTGTGCTGGACGGAGTGCATGGGCAGAGATGGAAGATGAGCTGTACAGGTGAATGGCAGGGCAAAAGTTGGGCCGCCAGTACTGGACTTGCAGTGGCGGAAGCAAGCTGAGCGATCTGGACAGAGTTGTCACAAGGTCAATTGATATTGGGCAGAGCAGCTGGATGTGTCACGAGGTCAGCGGAGCTGCTGTGGATTCAGACAGTGCTGGGTGGAGCCGCTGGTGGTGCTGGCTCTCTCTGCACTAGTGCGGTGGCTTGCTGTCCACTAGCACGGCCACAATTGGTGGCGCAAATCGGCTCTGGACAGGCAGAGGTGCAGACGCTCTCATACCAGATGTTTGGTATTAGGGTTTAATCACATGGTTAAACACGAGTGATTAGCAAGAGGGGACATGAGATAAACTAAAAAATTAGGTACGCTTAATCATTATGATAATGGTCCTTTTATAGGAGGAGAGACCCTCCGTTACAAGGTGCATACATATGCTGCCACCACATGTCAAACTATGATGCCAAGTGTCCCTAAGAGGTGTCAATTACATACATCATTGCTTACTTAAGAGGTTGTTCCCACACAAAAGAACCCACACACTAGCGGCTGTTCACACACACTAGAACCGCTTTATTAAATCTAGAATTAGGTGCCAATTTACACAACTATAGAGCACCTGTTTATTCTCACATTCATTACTATTAATATTTAACAAGGACCGAGTTAGATTCAACTTAGAATCACTTCCTTATTCTCAACTTAGAGAAGGTGGCTTTCCCAACATAGGGTTCTTCACTACAACTGAAAAGTGATCGACATCTGCTCCAACTTAGGAGAGGAGGCTATCCAACTTAGGACGAGATCCCTGTCTCAATTTGGAGACCAGAAACTTCCCAATAGGGTGTTTTACTTCAACTTAGAAGCAATAAGAAGCCTCTCCCCAACTTGGAGCAGGTAGGGCATCCAACTTAGGATCGGCGTCTGAAAATTCAGCTCTTCACTTCTTGTGACAGAGCTGAAAATTGCTTTCCTGGCATGCATCGTCCATGACTCATGGAGCTTGCAAAACGCATCAAACCATATCACATATGGTAGCTTTTGGATTTGGAGATACCATCAATTCTTCTGCATTTTTTGTCAATCCCCAACATAGGGTGTTCAATTTAGATAATGCCATCAGACAGCATGAAGAGAGCTTCATTCAAGAATGTTGTCATGAAGAGAAGGGAAATGTTCATGGATGGTGTGACATCTTCATTCTCAACTGCATTTGACATTCAAAAGCATCATAGCCCCCTTGATTGTCATGATTAAGGCCACACAATGAAGAGGCTTGCTTATGGAGTATCCTCTGCCGTGCTGCAAGCCTCTTTGTAAAGCTCCAGCCAAAGTTGGAGCTAGACCAGATTATGCCCTGGTCTGATTTCTAGGCTGCTTTATTGTCATTTTAGCAGAAGATGTACACATGGGAGTATTTTGACTTATGGTGTGTGTCCTGTTATTTTGCAGGGTAAAAGGCTATTTATGCCCATCAGGCTCCTCCTCACTGGGAAAACAGTGGGACCAGACATTGGAAGTGCTATTGACTTACTGTACAAGGCAGGGAACAGTGGCATAGTTAGTGCCCAGGCAGGTTTGGTTACATTGGATGAACGTATCAGAATGTTGAAAGAAATGAAGTGGGATGATGTGTCTAGTAAGGCTGAATTGAGTGCGAAGCCTCCTGAAAGTGTCACAGTGTTGACTCCTTGATTGTTATTCGGATAATAGAGGTATAGTTTTGAGTACGCATGCCAGTGCAAATACAAGTGTGAATTGCCCATTTAGATGGGTCCTAGCAATAACAGGGATCACACTTTTTGATGGCTCTCTTTCGGCTTCTTTGTGACATAGACGGAGATTAGCTCAGAAGCCAAGTTGTATAGATTCAGTATTCTACAAAAAGGGCAATCTTGACCCATAAGTCTACTGCCCTTGGTGTCTTTCTAATCTAGTAGAGTATTTTTTTTGTGGAAGGTACTCGTGTGTCTCTGTAAGAAAGCAGTGTGTTAAGGGTTCGGAAGTCGCATGCCTTGTATTTTCAATTGATCTGTTTCTATGCAGACAAGCAAGTGGTTTATGCATCAAGGGGGATGGCATTTTTAGTGTCCTTCATCGCAGAAGTTGTTTTATGTTTTTGGGTTCCAAAGGTGCTAGCCCTACACGCTGAAGTCAGGTGTTTCTAATCAGGGCCTAAATTTGACGGCTGTTTTTCCTGTCAAGGGCCATTTTGCCTGTCAAAAAAGGTAGTTGAAAAAAATTCCTATCAAACGACAAGCCCGAGAAAAAAATTTGCCTGTCACCGCGACAAGCTATTCCAAATACTGCCAGTCAATTGAAATTTGACATGCTTAGTAATTATTACTAAATTTCCAATGGCCATGTGTGGGCACTGAATGATGCATTTATGGCAATTAAGTTTGGTTGTTCCAGCAAGTACTGCTGCATGTGAGCGCGGATTTTCTCGCCAAAATTTCATCAAAAGTACCTCAAGATCTGGCTTACGACTAGACACTTTGGATGCTTTGATGTTTCTATCTATTGATGCACGTGGGAGTTCTTTGATTGACTGGGACGATGTCTTTGATATTTGGGGTAAAGCAAAAAAGAGGAGAGCTATGCCATTAGAGTGATTTTTGGATTGCACAACTTTGATGATTGTTTAAATTTTCAATCTTTTGTCCGAGGTTTATTGTGATCTAGTGGTTTTTTATTTGATATCTTTTGATGATTAGGGATTTTGCAGTGGCAAGATATGCATGAATGTGATTTTAAAGAGAGCCGGTCCGTAGGTTATTCTCTATTTTATGTGTCTTCTTTTTATGGTATCTGTGTTGATATAAATTTACATGTCATTTGACAAGAACTTTTTTGTTGAAACCTGTCAAGCGAAAGGCGGGAAAAAAAATTACCTGTCATAAAAAATTTCATAGGCACCCGTCAAATTTAGGCCCTGTTTCTAATAAGAGAATCCTTTACTTGTGCCAATCTAGTGTAAGGTCCAGCTTTCAAGATATGCTAATACTCATCCCATGACATTCCAAGACTAGAGAGTTGATTATGTGGCTAGGAAGAGGTGCGAAGCAGAGGCTTTCCATTTGATGTGAAATACTGGAAAAGGATGTGTAGTACCTTTAAAATGCACACAAGAGAGGTATGGTTGAGGCTTTGTTCGTGCCCTCGTAACATGATGTCAAATCCTTATGCTATAGTCCTTTTTATTTAACATGGAACTCAACTAACAATTCCTCTTTATTGATACAACCATAGCAACACTCTCCAAATTCTCATTTCTTAAGTGGGCCATTACTCTTCAAATCAAATTTTCTTGATCATGTAGAAATAGATTAAGGTTGAACAATACACTTAAAAATGGAACAATCATTTGCTATTAACATTGGTAGTTGAAATATGGCATTATCAAAGGAAGATTGGTTCAAATGGTAAATTAATGCTAGAGTTAGACAACAGTAAAGTGTCAACAAGATGAGATGGCGTGATTTGTGACGAATAGTCATACTAGGTGTTCATGTCAAGAGCTTACTTTAGCCTTTATTGAAACAAGTGTTGTTTGGTACTTTGTCTTAAGAGTTAAAAATGAAACAAGTGTCGTATGGTACTTTGTTGTAGAGTCATAAATGCTACTTCCCTTGTGGGTGCGCTAGGTCGTCCATTCTGAACTCACTTCATTGTCACACCGAAATGCTTCCATGGCTATGGGAGTGAAGTAAGAGCTATCTATGCTCAGATGGAGGTAAGAAGAGGAGCATTTGCGATGGTTCTCTCACACAAGAGGTGGATGAAGTAGCAGCTAATAAGAGGGAGAAGCTTGCACTCGAACCTATTCCAGCAAGTAAACCATCAAGCATGCAAGAATCCAACAAAGCACAAGCAAGCAAGAGTAGAGAAGTGGGAGAGCTCACAAGTATTTGATTGTAAGATATTGCTTAGTATCAAAATTGACTTATATACAAATGATTTTCACACTAGGCCGAACGAAACTTCAAAATAGTCTTGAGCCACTAGTTCTAGTCTTAAGTATGTACACAAAGTTGAGAACTTTTTCTTTGGTATGTATAACCTGGGAAGTGGTTAACAGATGCCTTTTCCTAATGATGATCCCATCCTTTGGCATCACCAAGTTGCAATGATGAAGATGTCAGTTTTGAAAAGGTGTAAATGGCCAAGGATGTAGTCACTGAAGAGATCAATCCAAGTGATTTGGGACATGTCGGAGATAGGGTTTGGTTAGTTAGGAATCATGTCGAGGCCACATGCGGCGCAATATCTTCATGGTGGTGAATAGTGTGGGGTTTGTCAATGTAAGGAAAGTTTTGTAGACATGCCCTTTACTTCCCGTTTGCAATAACTTGTGTTAGAACCACGTTCTTTGGATCGGCATGAATTTTGGGTCGATGGAGACTTCTCTTAGCACGGCCATATACTCTCTCCACAACTTGTGATCGTTTAGGAGATAGGGCTTGCGCCACTTGGGTTGTACTTCCAGCAACAGATGAACTACGAATGTGTAGTCCCTTGGATCAATAAATTACCAGCCTCTAGTGCGCTGTGGGTAGTCGATCTTCCATTGATGTAAGCAAACATGTTCTCCATTTGTTGATTTAGTAGTTGAGACTTCGAGCCATATCAAAAGGTGTGTCAAGGATGTCAAGAGGGGAGGGGGTATATATGGTTTTGGGGGTGTGAACATTGAAAAAAAAGGGGGGTGGGGTGTGGTGGTGGTGGTGGTGGTGGTGGTTAATTGAGGGTGTTTGAAAATGTAAAGGCAAAGAGAAAGGGGTTTTAGAAAGTTGTGTGTATGCATGTGTATGAGTGTAGAGTGGGTGTTTTTGGTTTTATTGCTTTTTAAATTCAAGTTTTTATTTCCATAATTTTCAAGTATGTTTGTCTATACAATTGATAGAATGTTACATATGTACACATGGGGTTCAAAACTTCCAACTTAACATGTGAGGTCAATGAGCAAATGCAAAATACCGTTTTCCCATCCACGACGAAAGGTTTGATGACACCACCATTGGCTTTGCTAGCATACGTGATTGAGCTTTGTCCTTCTAGTTCACAAGCTGGTGTGTTGCAGCATATGCATGGGGGTGTTGTGGGACTATGATGATCCCTTTGAGCCTTGGGGTTGCTTGGCGGTGCTAAGGGAGTGTGTGTGTGGCTCTCTTGGGGGCTTCACACCATGGGTGGCTCTTCTTTGATAAGAATGGAGTTAGGCATACGTCCATTGCACACTAGCTTGGTGTCCATGGAATCTTTCAACTCCTTCGAAGTTGGTGTCAATACGTGATTCGGGATGGAAGCCACTGCTCTCCATTCTTGCTTAAACTTTGGGGGTGGCTTCATAGGCATGGCTTTAGGTCTATCTCTGATTTGATGTTTGATGGTGTGATGTTGGTAGAGGCACGTGGTGCAGGTTTTGTTAACATTGAAACCCAAATGTAGGGGTTCCCTTCGTAGAAGTCTTGAGGCTCTAACAGCCTTATTAGGATCCAATGGGGTTTTAGCAATTGTTAGAATGTTTGGGGGGCATCGCTTGACTCTTTTTGGCTTTAGGAGTTTATGGAATGGGGAGGACGAGGTTTTTGGAACCTAGACGAAAGGGTTTCCCTTGTAGAAGACTTGAGCTTCTAACACGTTGAGGCAAGGATCCATTAGGGCTCGGGTTGTGGATAAAAATCTTTTCTTGAGGCTTCTTCTTGTTGGTGTATTTCTACTCATAGGTCGGCTTTTGGCTAAACGATGGCTGCTAGGTCTTTGCTTGGGCATTGTACATTCCTTGGCTAGCAAGGGTACTTTTGGGTATCCATTCCTAAAGTGTTGTTGTGGTTGACGTTTGGGTGGTGGAATTTGTCTCTACTACGAGCTTTTCGATCTTCATAATAGTTTGAGGGGGTGTCTTGAGCGAGAGAAGTGTTGAGTGTTAGGGGTTGTTACTTGAGTTGATGACCTATAAGTGGAAGACGAGGCCTGAGATGTTGATGGCTTTGGGGTGTCCATGTCCATCACCAAGGATACGATAACTATGGGGAAGCTCGAGTGTCACGACTCTTTGTCTCCAATTGATTACATAATAAGTGGTGGAGCCACTTATTATGTCACGACTCTTTGTCTCCAATTGATTACATAATAAGTGGTGGAGCCACAATTCATCTCCTCTTTCATTGTACCTAGGGGTGTCACATAAAACTTGCAAGACACAAAAAGTTTAGTTCCAATGTAAATTTTCGCTTAAAAACAATTGACGATTATGGATTGGGAGTTGTTGGACCGCGGTGAGGGTAGTTGTGGACGGTGTTAAGGATGGGGTGGCAGCCTAATGAGGTCCTTGTTTCCCAAGACATTACGTTGTGACAAGCCATGATGTAAACAAAGGCGGGTGATGCAGCTAGGTAGTGTTTTCGAGAAAACGCTCGCTCAAGGCAAGCATGTTCCACCATTGTTGCTATTTTTATTGCACCTTGAAGGTTGGCTTTTTGTATATAGATTTGTACACTTGGTACGGCCACTTTGGATGTATTTTTTTTGAGTAATCTCCTCGAGAAAATAGAGAAACGAGGGTGTCTTATGATCGACATGCCAAATAGGTTGACCTAGCACTACTAGTTAGGGAAAGAGCCAAAAAAGGTTTGGATCTCTACTGACTTAGACTTAGAGGAGGAGATTGAATTAATAGTGTTACTCAAAGAGTATGGAGATGTATTCGCTTGGAGTTACTTAGATCGTAAGTGAGTCCCTCCAAAATTCTACCAGCATATAGTTCCACTGGTGGATGGTGCAAGTCCAGTTAAGCAAAAGATTACATGTACAATGAAACCTCGTCCAAGACCATCAAGGAAGAAGTCAACAAACTTATTTTAATAGGTTTAATATATGAGATTGAGCACACAGATTGGGTACCACGAGTGGTCATAGTACCAAAAAAGAACTACAAGATCCGCACGGGTACATGTGAACTTGAAAAAGGTAAATGTGTCGCCCCACCATGGTGAGAGATCATTACCCACTACCTTATACTGAACCTATGCTTGAAAGGGTAGCTAAAAAGAAGCTTATAGCTTCTTGGATGGATTTTTAGAATACCACATATCAATAGATCCCAAAGACCAACATAAGACCGCCTTCACTATAGAGGATGGAAATTTTACATATAAAGCAATGCTGTTTGGACTTACAAATGTGCTAGCTATGTTTCAATGATTGATGTCCACCACTGCTGCTTACAAGGATTTCCTACAAAATTCTTAGAGGTATTCATGGATGACCTCTATGTGAACTCAAAGAGCATATCCCTCATCTGTGGGTAGGTGTTTAAGAGATGATGGTACTATAGGCTGTGCTTGAACCAAAAAAGTGCAAATTCATGGTTAGGCATGGGAGAATCCTAGGACATGTGGTGTCCACAAATAGGATCACAACCGATGAAGGGAAGATCCGAGTTATTGTAAAACTCAAGAGACCAGAAATCCCAAAGGATGTCCAAAAGTTTATGGGATACACATGTTATTATAGAAGACTTATATTCATGTATGATGAAATTGCTAGATCTCTATATGCCCTATCGGTATGTTTTGTGTGGACAGAAGAATGCAAGGATGCACTCCATAATCTAAAGCAAGCTCTAATCTCATCTCTAATTATGAGAGCACCAAGATGGGATATTATCTTCCATGTGTACATTGAAACATTGGCTTATGCCATAGAATGCATATTAACTCAACTAGGAGAAAAGATTATGGATTTCCTAGTTTGCTATGCGAGTGGGTGTGTTACAGGTATATATTTTATCATATTTTTTATGAATTAATAATCGTACAAAAACATGTTTAATTTAATTTGTGCAGGATTCAGCTTAATGGAATGTGCAAGTGAGCACAAGATTAATATATGTGCAAATGTGCACAAAGTCATTTTATGTAACAAGGCCCACTAGCAATTATATTTGGGCAAAAGTTTTTATATGTACAAACCCTAGGGATTTTAATATGGTCAAAAATATGTAAAGCAATACCCGAAAAGTGGGAAACGCAAGCCCAATTCGTATGCACATCTATTCTTAGCTCCTTGGACTATTTTTATAAATAAAATTCTCTAAATACTCATGTCGTAAGTGGAGCTAACACGACATGGGGGGAGGGGGGGGAGATTACACTCAATCTTATCTTGATGGTGATGTTATTTTAGTTCCCTTTCCTTGTGTTATGCTATGTTATTTGATTTCAATTTAATTCAAGTCTTTGTTTTAAATTTTGATATATTTTATGAGTTTTTAATTATTTCTTCAAAGAGTCCCGTGACAGTGGTATCAGAGCTTTGGTTTAATTTAATCTTCTTGAAGCGGTCAAAGACTTATGGACAAAGGCACATGTGATTTTGGTAATTTTTTTGAATTTAAATTGAAGAAGAACACGTTTATGGATTTATGTTTATGTATGGTGGAAAGAAGGCTTGTTTTTAACCATTGGATAACCAATCTCCATCAATCTATTGCCCAAAGGGTAAAGCAAGGTGGAAAACCATTTTTGGGTTTGCAAAACCACAAAACCACCTTTAATTTCACTAATCTGCTTCATAGTCCGTCTTTATGGATTGAATCAGCAAAGGAGAGGAGCATGGAGAGCCATAGTCAGAATTGCTAAACCTAGTTGCTCCTCAATTTGTATAATGGAAGGCTATTATAAATCCTGCAAATTGGAGGACTCAAAAATTTATCCTTCTGTAAAAAAATGTCTATCGTAGACAATGATGATGGGAAAAAAGATGTGAAGCCCATAAGCCTTTGCTTGGATTTCCCCACCACCACAAAGGGTATATCCAACCTTTCTCTATTAGACATTATAGAAGGAAGAATCTTAAGTCCTATATGAGACATGGATCTCGTTAGGCAAATGAGTCCTTGAGCCTACAAAGACACCTTAGTGTAAGCGTTTTTAGACTATATAATGAATGTGAAGGTGTTGCAAAGCTTAAATTCCACATAAACTCTTATCCCGTGGAAGGTAATTTCTTTATTACGATTATAGGAACTATGCTAGAAGAAATCATCCTCGAAGAGGATGGATTTCTAAACATGACTACAACATCAAATTTGAGCAAAGAACCATGAATGGTTCTCCTTGTAGGAACAAGACAAGTCTCCTCATGCTTCTAGAAATTGCTCACTTTGTTACAAGTAAGTGCGATCGAGCCGGTAAAGTTCAATCATCTACAAACTCTAAGCCTCATCAAAATAACCACAACCACAACCCTTCCTAACTCTACCACAAACAAGAGCCTATAAGCCAAAAGTCGGACCAAAGGCCGAGAAGCCTAGGCTAAAACCTAGGAGGAACTAGAGAAGAAATAGAAAAACAGCCAAAGAACTAACAATTCCCATTGTCTTTTTTCACCACTAATACCCAAGGGTAAAATTAGGTAGGTATGGGTGCCAAAAGTCTTAATTATTCCAGTTGTTATACCCTATACTTCTCCAAAAGCCAAGGTCAAACAATTAAAATAAGTGTGGATCATCCCAAGAGCTAGTATGCTGAACCTACAACAATGTACAACATATGACAAGTTGGTATGAGAAGGAGAAACACTAAACGTAGAAATGATCCAAACATCCAAGGATGAATAACCATAGAGTGCTCCTTCAAAGCCCATGGATATTATAAAGGACAAAAATCGATCTAGATGCCAAAGATAATGCCAACACATGATGGCCATCAATAACCAGGCATGAGAATAAAGCACATCACTCAAGAACCATCATCATGATCTGAGCCAATACACAAACCAACTGAGCCAAAGCAGAAATGGATACCTAAAAGAACCAATAAAGGCAAGGAAAAGGTAGAGGAACAATTGACCAAGGAAGAGAAGGAACAACTCCAAAGACAGATTTAGGACCTTCTCTCAACCTCTAGCATGAAGAAGATTCCTTTGAGGTCAACAAATGTGTTGAGACTGACAAGAAAGCCTTCCCACAGAATCGCCCTAAAGACCTTGAAGTCTTCAATCTTTACATGAGCATTGACCTTGTTTATAAAGAGGAGGCTATCACATTATAAGTGAAATTCCACAAAGCAAAAAGAGAAGACCAAGGGGCTACCGCTGAATTATCAACAAGTCAGTAGAGGAGGCAAAACATGCCAAGGGCATAAGAGTTAAGAATCAAATTACAAAAGCCCAAAATGTGCCCAAGTGTAAATCCTAAGTAGAGCAGAATATGTTATTCTCAAGGTCTTTTACTCGCTTGTGTTGGAGAGACAAGCATAACTATCAAGTCAAGTCACCTATGTGGGATGTGGTATAGACATGGAGAGACAAGCATAACTATCAAGTCAAGTCACCTATGTGGGATGTGGTATAGACATAATGGCCAAGTTTGAGTCAAGGTCGACAGAGTGAAGAAGTAAGTCCCACTCACGCAACACTAATCACATACTACAATTAAGTGTAAAACCTTGACTCCGAGAGTCTCTCAATTATATTCCTAGATGGGGGGAGGAGAGAAGGGAAACCTTCCTCTTCTTGGCCTAGTGTACGACTCATCGCCTGATAATTCCATGATATAATCATCTCTTCCATTATGAGACAAATTCCAAGGTAAAAACCTCGTCAACAATAGCCCATAGACCCTCACCATTGAGTGTTTTTGCATCACATGTTTCATGCATTCTGTTGCATCCATAGGTGTGCCAATATTATATAGACACATGTATTAGGCACCTTGATGTTGTTATGATCCTTGTACTAACACCCAACAAAAACTAAACAATTCCCAAATGAAGAAAAAGGAAAAATATAAAAAATATAACTGCCAAGTTTTAGATCGCCTATCCAATGATCCCAAAATTTCACATCGACAGTAGACTCTTGATTGCTGATCCCAATGCTTTGATTCAAATCAACGATCCTAAAATCTTCACTTTCGATTGTGTGATCTCAAATCTCTTATCTTGATCACACTGATCGTGACTTTAATCGATCGTGCCTTTAATGGATCCTAACTTTTGATTGTTGCACATATTTAGATCACAATCTTGCATTCTATCATTCAAATTGCCGATCCTCAACTATATCACATTGTGCATACTTCTGATCATCAATGCCGATCGTCGGATCATCTAGTCACTTTCAGCTTGTTAATACTTTTAGAGATCGGATCATGGTATTTTGCAGACAGGGGTGCTTTTAGATTGCTTCTAGTCCAGATCGCTCATTTCTACATATATTCCTTATTACTTCAGAGACGAAGAGATGTGGAAAGAGTGAATGGATACATGCTTAAGTTCCACATCAAGGTTGGGCACACAAATACATCATACTATGCCATGGTGTTGCCAGAGTGTCATAGGGTTATTCTTGAGGATGTGAATGCCAGCCGACTCCTATAGAAAGTAGGCCTCCTCAAATTCTTTAGGCTCCCACACCTTGGGAGATGGACTACTATCTCCAATGATTTCCAAGAAATGACATCTTATGGTGCACAACTAAAGCAATCCATTTAGATTCAACCCAGGGCCTAGGTGGGTAGAGAGTCATCTTAAGATTGACAATGGAGGCAGTGCAAAACTCACTCAAGTTTCTACGAGTGAGCGACACCTGGATTAAGCATAACACCATAGATGTAGAAAGAATAGCCCTGTGTTTGGCCCCACAAAAGCCTCACTGGACTGATGTCAAGATACCTTATCTAGTCACCCTAGCCAAGGCAATCTACATGTACTTCTCCTTTTACAAGCTAAATAGATTCATAGAGGTAGACATATGGGTGCACCTTATACTCTATAGAGCTTACAAAGAGCAAGATGCAAGGGTAGCGGTCCAAAATTTTACCAAGTTAGTGTACAGAGAATTGGAAAAATTTCTAAGTTTGGGAGGCTAGTACTTGGGAGAGAGACTTCTCTTCACTAGGATTATCTATTTGGGAAAATTTCTAAGTTTGGGAGGCTAGTACTTGGGAGAGAGACTTCTCTTAACTAGGATTATCTATTTAGGATTGGAGCACTCCAATAGCTGCTTGCACCAATGGAAAGACCCGGAGAAGGGCAAACCTCCACACAAGTCCCACAAGGGAGAAAAGAGATAGAGGCAATCACTTCCCCACCTGTAAAGAAGCCTAGGGTAGTAGAGGAGGAGGCACAAGACACATCAGAGAAAGCTCCAAAAACCAAAGGTTGAAGGAAGAGGATAAAGCTGAAGGGAATAGATTTGGTAATGACCTCAAAGTCTGACACCGACATGGAGAGAACCCCTTCTCTGAGGTCACAAGAAAAAGGCAAGGGAAAAGAAACTGATGGCTCCTCTGTCAGCACAACAACCCAAGCAACTATACCACTAGACATGGCTTGCAACAAGAGAGCATAATGCGAGGACCAAGAGCATCCAAGATGCATGTAGTTCCATGGTAGCTTCTCATGCATTGTTGGAATTGGTAGCTTAGAAGCATGCAAAATCAACAAAAATAATTAAACAACACTTAGTTACTTGTACAACCACCATATACTATGATTAGGAACATATCAAGTCCAAAAAACCTTAGAAAACTTAAAAAACTAGGCTAAACTAGCTCTCGATTGGGGAGATGCGAGTCCATAGTCCTGCAAAGTCGCACGAAAAAAGGAGTGAGTTAAACACATGAGTTAACACGTGAACTTGGAGCTGTGAGGCTGGAGGCTGGAGGCATAAGTCAATAGATTGAGTCAACTAGAGATAAGTCTACTAGAGGTAGGTATACTTAATATTGTACCAACCAATTATTATAGCCTTTAAAACTTATAAGGACATACCTACTCGTCCTTTGAGAATTTTTATTGTCATACAATCTATATAAGCTATAAATTCCAAGGAAAATTCTTGTTCTTTATAATGGGTCATTAAATATACTATTACCCAATAATTGGATATCAATCCACTGCCATAAGATTATTTCATAAAAGTACATCCTCAGGAAGGCCTACATGAGCAACTATGTGAGCCTACTACATGAGCCTAGCTACGTGAGCAACTACGTGAGCTTAGTTCATAGAAAAAAAGGTGTGAGCCAACTACATGAGCTTAGAGACATTAACAACTATGTGAGTCTATAGACGCGAGCTTATGGACGTGAGCCTAACTATGTAAGTCTAGAGGCGTGAACCTAGAAAAAAAAAGGGATTCAAAAAACCCAAAACTCAAAAAAAAAATTTGTAGCTTGAACAAAATAGACGTGTTTAAAATCAATTTCAGCTTTAGGAAGCACAAGAGACCATTTCACGAGAGCGAAACTTTTGATGCAAACTAGATCCAGACTTATTGTTGGAAATGATAATACAATCAATTATAGTACATCAAACCACACTTCCTCAATCCCACTCAGTCTTAAGTCCCAGCAAATGACCAACACTCAACAAAGTGCTCTCCTAATAACTCAATAGAGTGCTTCCCTATTAGCTCAGCAAAGTGCTCCCCTATTAAGAAGGCTAAAATCCTTTTGCTAAACTCCTTTTGATCCATCTGAAGTGAGGAGCGTTGGAAAGAAATGAACTGACTAAATGTAGATGTGAGCAAATGAACAGTGAAACACCTAGAAATAGGAGCTGCCACCATGGTCCTTTGAGCTCTAGATTTACCAATTGGCTCCATGAATAACACCATAAACTTCATGAAAAGGGCATTAACCTGCCCTATCTTTGGGCAAAGATCTAGCAAGAATAGGCCTAGAACCTCAAGGTTTGGTCCCTCATGAAGTGAAACCATGTCGCGGACACCACAATGTTGGAAATATTTAGTGTCGATCTCAATTTGTGTTTACGCCAAGCTGACCATGACTAAGCATCTATTTTCACTCAGACTTTGCGTTATTTACATACGTCACAAAGGCAACTAGTCTTTGAAAATAAACTCAAAGATAGGGAAGAATCATGCCATTGGTCAAGGCATTCTTGGTAATGAGTATGACACTACTATTCGAACCACTTCGATCAAGAAGTGTAAACATTATAGTAAGCTATTGGATAGTGAAGATGAGAACTAGGATTATGAGCTTCTTACTAGAGTGTGATGACTCTGAGGATTAGATTCATGTCTTGGAAAACCATGGACATTCTTTCACAAAAACTTGGGACAAGGTTTGCAACAACAACTGGATGGGATGAAAAAATTGGATAACATCATCGTTGGAACATAGCCGGCGCTTTGAGAGTCCAAACGCCATTACTCAGTATGCAAATGTTCCCCCCTATGTTGCAATCGTATGTTGGTCTTTGGGATGTATGGATACTTGATTCTATCCCAAAAACCCATCTAAGAAGTTATAAGCTTCCTTTCTTGCTATTCTTTTCGGCACATGTTTAATGTAGGGAAATGGGTAGTGGTCTCTCACCATGGTAGCATTTACCTTTTTCAAGTTTATGCATACGTGGATCTTGCCATTCTTCTTTGGTACATTGACCGCTCTGGTGACCCCCAATTTGTGTGCTCCATTGCATATATTAAACCTATTGAGATAAGCATGTCAACTTCTTCCTTAATAGTTCTAGAATAGGTTTATAATCCAGGCTTGTCCATGCTTAGTATAGCATCCCTTTTAGGAGTCAACAATGACTTTGAACCAAGAATCACTAGTGATTCATCTAGCAACCAAGGACTCTTCTGCATAGAAGGATCAACTTCCATAGTATAATCACCCAACCAAGAAGGTGGAAACCACATAGAAAGAAGTATCTTCTCGCCATGGTGATGGATCTTTATTAGCTTCTCTATGTTGTTATACCATGCCCCGGGGTGGGAAGACCTCCCCAAAGCCATCCAGATGGTGGAGGGTCCAGATGTAGTACCAACTTTCTCCCTCCCCCTTATTCCTCTCTCCCACCTCTCCACCCCCCAAGTGCCACCACCCCGATCCTTAGCCACATAGGAGCAGGTTCCACCACCCTAGTCTGGTCATGGCCCAATTACAAAGGCACAAGCCGTCGAAGCCCACCATAAGGCTGTTGAGGAGGAGGCACAACGAAAGGCCTTTTTTGACCAGAACGTGTATGAAACCCCACCACCCGCGTGGGCTCCTCTCCATTCCCTCCTCCGTTTTTGGAAGCTAGCCCATCTTCCCTTGCCTCCTCCCACTAGAAACACATTGGAAACCCTCGATTGGTGCTTCTGCTCGCATGAGGCATACTCTGAAGGCATTTGTTCATTGCATGGGGAAGTGCCGGACTTCGCCCAAGGCTTCTCACACTTGGCCCGAGAGCTTATTAGCCATATGATAGATTGCATGTATAGGCGCAACAAGAAATGGCAACCGTGGTGGCGTAGCAATAGATGTTGTTGCAAAGGCCCAAGAGAAACAGAGCCACGAAGCTCTTTTACAATGCCACTATCGCCAACATCAACCTCCACCAATAGGCATTGAAGGATAGAGAGCATACCCTATCCAACACCCTCTCCTCACTCTCAGAGCTTCAGAGACAGCTATAGGCGGCCCAAGAAGCAAAGTAGAGGGCACTGCATGACCTTTCCCTCGCCCAAGCCAAAGAATAGGACCTCCCGCAAAGAGCAGCCACCACAGCTGAAGAATCTCTCACAAAAACCAACCTCAACTTCCAGCAATATCGTGAGGTCGTGGAGGAGGCCCTCCACCACAAAACCTCACAACTCGAAGTGGTGGAATCTTGGGCCGCCAAACCCCCACCCACCCCACTGGCCCTATCCCCACCGCGCTTTGAAAGAAAGGTCAATGCATTGATGGACACCGCCACGAAACTCCCCATCCTTGCCATTCCTCCACAGAACCTATCCCAACTCCTTGAGCTTCATTTCCACACCATTCGCCTAAACTTACTTCAGCATGATATTTTCATTAGACGAGCCCCTCTCACACAAGACACCTTCTCCTATATCCTAACCAAACTACCACTTCATAGAATCTCCCTCCTAGCAACCTTCTTCTTTCAGGGACAACTCTCTTTCACCCGCCCCACCATATTTTTTGAACTCCATGCCCATCCCCTCCAAGCCAATCTTATGAATTGGGGCACATCTCCTTCGCTTCGACCAACCCACCAAGTAAACTGACCCAATTGACCTCGATGCCCCCAATGGGCTACTATGCCCTAACCCCTACTCCTCCCCCCAAATAGCCAAGGCCCTCTGATTCCTACACCACACCGGTTGGGATATCATATATCCAGTATACAAATCCCTTCGGCGCTACGAGCTCCCGCCATATACAGCTGAGGGCCTCCTAATCCTCTACCATCTGTGCCATCTGCAAATGGAGGTGATACATGCCACGGGGATAATGCAATTTGATGACTCCCATGTGGCCTTCCCCATGGAGATCACCCCCCAAGAAGCCACAGAAGCCAAAGCCTTCTTCCACTCCAAAATCCATGACAACACCTCCTTTGATGAAGACAACAACAATGAGACAACAAAGACATTGTTGAGGAGCCTCGGGCACCCACCCCCATCAGCAACCCCGCCCTCATCTCCCCCGCATCAACCCCCTCCTCCAAGTTCCTCTCACCCCAACACAAGCACCCACCAACCACCCCCACCTAGCACCACCACACTTCCCCTCATAGTCCTCTACAGCCCCTCACCTCCCCACTCCACCTTCATCACCAACTCCTCCCTCACCTACCACTTTGAATCTACACTTAGGCCTTCCCATACCACTGAAAGACTTACCCTCAAAGACTTACCCTCAACATTGACAAGGCATCCCCCTTTATTCACTACAACCCTCACCACACCATTGCCTCATCATCAACCACCCCTCCACCTTCATCACAGCCACCACCACCCCTCATCCCTTCCCCCATGCCCTTGGAGGAAGGGGAAATCCCCCCACCACCACCCCAAGAGCAAGAGGAGGTCAAACCCCCTCAACTAACGTAATCCATTAGATCGCATGGAGTTTGAGCATGCCATAAATATCTTACTCAGTAAAAAACTCCAAGAGGCTTCCATCATCGACAGGGTGACAGACTGCATGGACCTCCATGTCCTGCAACCATACCTCGATGCCAAGCATCACACCTGGAAGCGTGAGCACCCCCCTCGTCAACACGGAGGCTACCACATGCCCCTCGCCCCAGCACATTTGAACTCATGGGTGAGCAGTTGGCCTGGCGGCGTCCTTTCCTCCTCAAGCCCTTCATATGGGAGTAGTACTGCAAAGCGGCACACCAGCACTAAATTAATCCGGAATATCTCCCACCGTCAGTTGGGCTTGGAACCTTTTCTAGTAGTAGTAGGAAAAGAACCAAAAGCTTCTCTACAACTTCCTGTGGTTCACTCCTCTACTGAGCCATAAAACCCATGCATCAAAGAAACCATGCTCAAACGCATCCATCACTAGATATGAGTAGGTGTCAGATCCAGCAGTGGTGGTGGCCATACGGTTCTTTAACCTCATCTCATCACTCTCTTAGAGACCTTCTAGGGTTGGCAACACTACCACGAGGGCAATAAAGGCTTAGCCTTCGACCTCAACAAAGGCCCCACTTTGAAGCAACTTTTTGGCTACTACAAGTGCATCCAATGTATGCCTGCTTAGCGCATACAAAAATTTGAAGATATGATGGAGATAACCTTCTGGACCAGTTACAAAGTCGTCCATCCCCCCCCACATCCCACGTCATCCGTGATGCAACTTCGTCTGCACATACTTGATCTACTACTGCTAGATCCCTTGCCAGCTCTAAGGACGGACCTAAATTAGGGAAGGGGGTATGTTAAGCACACTGGCTAACATCATTTTTCAAGTGTGGTTACGCTTCTTATAATCTATCATTATGTAACTATTAAGCGCTTATTGAGGAAAGATATATGGGATGACTAAGCTTATGGCTTGTATAATACCGGGTCTCGTAGGAATGAGCTAGATGTACATAGAACTAGGAAGCCAATTTTGGGTCCCCAATTGTAAATGGGCGACTGACCATTAAAAAAAGTGAGCTTTTGTATATAAATGATTTTATGGAATATGAAAAGGCAATCCCATTTGTCACAATTGAGTCTTGCTCTCTCTCTCTCTCTCTCTCACTCTCTTGTGTTTATGGTTGCATGCTTATGTTTATGAATGCTTGCTTGCTTGATTGTGGTGTATGCATGGAGCGGATAGTGTTAGTCTAAGCTTCTCTTCTCTTCTCCCTTCTCTTGTCTTCCTCTCGAGATCCCTCTTGCATGCACTCGAAGAACTTGTAAATGAATTAGATGTTGGCATTGAGTGGAGGTAGAGCTTTCCATAGCTCCCTTCTTCCTTGATCATTACCTAGCTTGTGGACCTCCATTTTAGTGATAGAAGTGGAGGTGGAGTGATCCCCTAGCGGCCTCACATAGGGGAGTTAACCCTCATTAGGGTTGGCTAAATGAAAGTCTCCGAATCGACCCTTGCATGGCATCATTCTCTTCTTCTCTCCCTCTCTTGTGCAAGGTAGTATGTTTTGGTTAACAATGAGATCCTAGTTGGATCTTAAGATGGGTGCACATTCTAACGCCTTCTTCAATTTTTCATATGCACATTAGTATTCGGCTGTCCATTTGAAGACAATTGGCAACTTATACCAAGGGTTTGGCATACATGGAGTAAAAGAATATGAATCTTCTACAATATCTTACATGTCCCAAGAATCTTTGCACCCCCTTGCTGGGTGGTGGTAACTCCAAGATCACACGTGTCTTGTTCTCATCTATGGAGATATCGTACTTGTTGAGAAATATGGCATGGAGAACAAGTCTTGGTAGGAAGTAAGAGTCAAGCACCTAGCATACTGCCACATGGCAAGTAAGAACAAATCCCACATGAGTAAGCAAAGCCAAGTTGTACTCACCTCATATAAAAGGCAATCATTTCAAGCAATGAGCAATCAATTATATCTATCAGTACAAGTCTCAAACTTGTAGCCTAATTAACTTAAGTGCATTTTCAATTAGCACACACACACACACACTCATGATGAGTTCCCTTCACTTCTTTCCACCTTAGCTCACCTTCTTCATCATCACCTCTGTGGCTATGGAGAGCTCTAGATCCATGTTTTTTTAAAATATAAAAATCCAACCAAAACTCTCTTATAGCTACATTAGTTTAGGTTTAGCTCTCGCTAATCTCCCCTCAGCTACACCTGCATTAATCTCAATATTAGGCTCACTAATCCACCCTTATCCAAACTAGTGGTCCAAAATTGTTGAGCTTCATTCCCTCCATCATTAGCTAATCCATTTTGGGGTTAGCTTCCCCTCATCTAGGTGCTCCCTCCACCCACCCACGAGATCTAGGAAAATTCATTGTCATTTGCATGAAATCAATGCTGCAACACTGGAGTGGTCTTTTGGCCCATTTTTCCTCCTTGCTCACAATCAGTCCAACCCCTCTTGAGCTATTTTACTCATGCTACAGCCTATCCATAAAACAAACCTTGAAGCATTTGATTTAGCAAGCGAGCCATGAGAGCAAAAAAACGAGTCATCTTGCTGAGATCTAATGATTTGCACTGATTTGGGAGGTTTTTTAGCGTGTTCATCCAAGTGCCTCAAGGCCATGGCAAAAGCCTCGTCAAATTCATCTTCTATGAGCTCAATTTGAGCCTCCAAATTCTATTGCTATTAATCACTATTTGAGCTCTTAATCATAGTCATTAAGTAATGATTAATGACTATTTTAAGCTCTTAATCATAGTCATTAAGTAATGATTAACAAAAATTAAACAAAAGTGACTTCAAATTGGACCATTGGGATTGTATTCAAGTTAAGGAAGCCCTCTCTCATCTTCAAACCCACTCTACCTAGCTGCAATAGTCAATTTAGGTAAAAATTTCTCATATTTAGGCAATTTTAGCCATTTTTAACTACTTTTAGCTCATTTCTTTGCACTATTTTACACTACATTGAGCATATTTTACCGCATTATAAGCAACTAGACACTATCTAAGTGTAAAACTTGGATAAGATCTTTACAAATGGTGTTAAGCATGATGAGTCAAGTTGAAAGATTCACTAGGCAAGGGTTCCATACTTGGGCTACATAAATGAAGTATCTTTGCATGCATAAAAAGCTATGAAAACTCATTAAATACAATGCATCTACTAATCCTAAGATGAGTGAGTAGAAAAGGATGAGCAAGCACTTTCACTTATTGGTTTACACTTACGGCCTCACCTTATCCATCACATAGACTCCAAGGAATACACTAAAGATGCATGGACCCATCTCATCTCATTTCTTTTTATCCACATCCACCTTAAGTGGCATATGAATGCACTAAGGGAGAGGTATAGGAGTTATAAACCAAACCTTACCACCTAAGAGTAGCAAATCAAGCACCCAAGGGAGTATTGGAGTTGTAAACCTCGTATCCAACCACCTTGCAATAGCCTAAGAATATGGCACCAAGGGGGGTGTTGAGAAATATGGTGCCATGGAGCACAAGTCTTGGTAGGGAGCGAGATTCAAGCACCTACCATGCTGCCACATGGCAAGCAAGAAAAAATCCCACATGAGCAAGCAAAGCCAAGTTCTACTCACCTCATCGCATCTCAAGTTTCTCTATGAGTACAATTCTCAATCTTGTAATCTAACACCTTTGTGGTGAGTAGGGACACATCCGCAAGGTTTCCCTACGGAGTTCGCACACATACGGAGTGCAGCTCCTTGTGCAGGTACTCTACCTAGTTGGGTGTGCCTTGGTTGACCTTGGCGAGTGTAGAGAGGCTACATCTGCTAAAACAATTTGTCCATCGACGAGTGGTTAGTATTAGAAAGGACATGGCCTTAGCTGGCATGACAAGTTGCTCCTTTTGGTAATGTTGGCCCACTCCACCCCATCCTTGGTGGTGGTGCCATGGGTAAGTTCCACGAGCTAGACGATTGGCATTGGTTAGCCACAGATACGGTTTGTCCATCCTCAGGAGGTGCACAGCTTCGTGGACCATGTCGAGACTCAGGTGGACAGTCTGGGCTTGGCCTGTGTAGCATCCAACACCTGATCGGTGGTGGCAACATTGGCATCGTTAGTCTCTGTAAAATAAGGACAGTTGAAAAGATCGGGGCCCCATGGTTCCAAGGTGGGAAACCAGCCGAGCCCAATCTGCTCTAAGCGGGCGACAACAACTCTGTAACAAGACCCTGTATAATAGAGGAGCTGATGCTCCACCTTATGATTATTTTTATAAGGATGTGGATAGTGTGTCCACTCACCTATTTCATTAAGGGCTCCCAGAGGTGGGACAACTGTGTGGGTGCCTGGCATATTCTTCAAGGCCCTGGTGTATAATAATACAGGAGATTGTGCTCCACCTTATGATTATTTTTCATAAGGCTATGGACGGTGTGTCCACTTATCTGTTTCATCAAAGGGCTCCCCAAGGGGGGACAGCTGTGTGGGGTATGTTGAAATATACAAGTGAATAGGGTGTGTGTGAAACAAGCCCTTGGGGCTAGAGGCTGTAAAAGAGAATCTGTAAATGTGAGAGAACCTGTGAAAAGGTGAGAAGCATCTACTGGGAGAGAATAAAGGGTAGCATGAGGAGATTTAGGAGGTGTGGAGATATCCTGGGAGAGGTGGAGAGAATCAAGCAAAAGAGGTGGAGAATCAAGCAAAAGAGGTGGAGTGAATCAAGGAGAAATCAGTGGGATTGGATGCTTGGATGTAAACTATATAAATTGAGGCATTGGCCTAATGAGAATTTGCTGATTTTTTACTATCCATGCCTACATTAAGCTATCAGTTAATTGCTCACTAATCACATGTTAATTATCATCTAATCTCTTTGTTTAATGATGTTGATTCTAGCATTTGATCCAACATAGCTCATCACATTGCTACAAAATTTAACATGGTATCAGAGCCTAGCCTAGAATCCATTAAGTTTATGAGCCCATTATCTTGCTAATCACTTAGCTAATTAGGATTAATAGATAATTAGATTTTTTAACCTCTTTTTTTAACTAACCTTTGCATCCCCAGCCAATGGAGGGGCTTGATCTCCCTCCAGGAGAAACATTAGCTCAAAAGCTCTTAGCCATACATAGCCACCTCCCTTGTGCTTCAGCAGCCCATCAAGAAAATTTGCCAAACCGCCAAGCGTTGTCGTTTTTTGCTAATTTGCAGGCGTCTGTTTTCTGAGGAAAATTTGATATTTTTGCTGCTCCAGTTGCAATGGGTCTAATTCCTCTTGGCCCTAGGGGTTTTCAAGGGTGCTCTATAAGAGCAGGTGGAGACAAAATTTGATTTGATCAAGTCTACAGTGAGATCCAAGCTCTTAATCAAATCTACAGGTGACTTTGGTAAAACAGAGATTAAGCATTCAATGTTTGGTCAAATCTTGTGTTTCTTGGCTTAATCCTCTACTAGACTAATTGCTATTGATGACCTTGAAAGGATTTGAGCTCATTTGAACGGCCTCGGATGTGGGCTCCCTGCATACTCTGTTTTTTGTATACAAAACAGAGGATTAATTTGCTAATCAATGCTAATCACTATTTTTTGGTACAATTAAGGGTTCTAATTAACCATTAGGTATCTGATACAGATCCCTATAATTTCAAATTGCAATTCGGAGATGGTTTGATACTCTAACCATTTCGTACAAATTGGTTACCCCTGGTTTAATGTAATTTCTGGGTGGTGATTTTATGTTGATAAATCTATTGTAATCATCTCCTAAACACCAGATTGAGTTGTAAAAGGGTAGACAGTGCCCTTGAATCTTGAAATTGGATCAAGAGGTAAGACCCCCTTCACATTATCAATGAGTACGACACAAGAGATAGCCAAATTTAATGGGGAGCAGTTTTACACATGGCAGACAAAAACCATGTATCTGCTCATGAGGAAAAATCTGTGGGGGCTAGTTGAGGGAAGAGATAAATGCCCAGAGGTGAGAGGGAAAAATGAGTGGAAGAGCAGGAATGAAAAAGCATTGGGACTTATCGCACTCAGTTTAAATGATAAAATCATTCATCACATCACACGGATACAATGGGGAAAAGATGCATGGGATGAACTCAATAAATTATTTGGCACACAAGCTATAAATTCAAAGATAAATCTGTTAATGCAATTCTACAAATTGGATATGAAGGAAAGTGAACCTTTAATCACACACTTAAACAGATATAAAAGCATTAAGCAACAACTGGCAACTATTGGAAAAAGGTAGAAGATGATGAGGCACTAGCAATGCTTCTAAAGAGTGTGGACAAAGGTGAATATGAAAACATTGTAGCAACACTAAAGAATGTACCTGAATTGAAGCTACATGAGAGATAGAAGGAGCTCTACTAGAGCAAGAGAGCAGAGGCAAAGAGAAGAAATGGCTTGACTCAACAATAAGAGAAGAAAAAGCATTCTTCACCCGAGGAGGATTCTCTCGAGGACGAGGAAGAGGTAGAGTAGGAGGAAGGACCTTCATTTGCCACAACTGTGGAAAGCCAGGACACATGGCAAGAGATTGCTACAGCAAACGCAGTGGAGAAGGAAGGACATCGGCAAACTTCATGGAGGCTCCTAAGGAAGTGGAGTCGGATCATCTTTTCTGAGAAGGAACGACATCGGCAAACTTCATGGAGGCTCCTAAGGAAGTGGAGTCGGATCATCTTTTTTGAGGGAGAGAGAGATAGAAACGCCACAACCCAATGTAACCTGCCGCCCCAACAGAGTAAAACCACCTTTAAGCCATCGATGATGTAGGCCATGTGGTAGCTGTATGTGTGAGCACTTTAGTCAAGGTCACGGGCACTTGTAGTAGCCTTGGACACATAGAGAGAGAGAGAGTGTGTGTGTGTCAAGGACTATGAGTTTAGGGACTTGAGGTACTGGATCAAGTAAGAGGGAAACTTGGTATAGGGTCCAGGTGTGCTAGGAGTATTCACTTGAGGGGAGATGTTGAAATATACAAGTGAATAGGGTGTGTGCGGGAACAAGCCCTTGGCTAGAGGCTGTAAAAAGAAAATCTGTAAATGTGAGAGAACCTGTGAAAAGGTGAGAAGCGTCTACTGGGAGAGAATAAAGGGTAGCATGAGGAGATTTAGGAGGTGTGGAGATATTCTGGGAGAGGTGGAGAGAATCAAGCAAAAGAGGTTGAGTGAATCATGGAGAAATCAATGGGATTGGATGCTTGGATGTAAACTCTATAAATTGAGGCATTGGCCTAATGAGAATTTGATGGTTTTTGATTATCCATGCCTACATTAAGCTATCAGTTAATTACTCACTAATCACGTGTTAATTATCATCTAATCTCTTTGTTAATGATGTTGATTCTAGCATTTGATCCACCATAGCTCATCACATTGCTGCAAATTTAATAGGGTATACCTAGCATATTATTCAAAGCATCCCCCAACGATGCTTCTTCTTCTTCTGTGGGGTATGGGTGAGGACTTCGAGGGATGAGTCTGAGTGCTCAGCCACCACTGGGTGGAGGATAGGAGGCAGGAATGTGCAAGCTCGAGAAAAAATTGGCAAGGGTTTGGCTAGAGAGAGAGAGCAAAGAGTGAGGAAAATGAAGTCGTGGGCCCCTTTTTATGGTTTTGCAAGAAGAACACGGGCCTAGCAAAACGATTGGTATGGTCATGACAACCAAGAAGGTACAGGCGTGTGTAACATGCCCATCTTCAATAATAATATATGCCCATTTAATAGATGAATTTATGGTCTTTTGTGGTGTAAAAATAAACAATTTTAATAAATAAGCTGTTTCCACTTAGAATCTTAAAATTTTGAGTCCAAATTCGGAATCTGCATGTGATTTAATCATAATATAGGATTTTACAGCATCCAAAATGGACACCGGATTGAGCCTATATGTAAACTTTTAGTTATTTTCATTTAAAATATGGTAAACTTAAACCTTAATAAATGCACGACCGGGTTTCTGATTGACGGACGGTCTGCTCCCCTACGATCATGAAGACACCTTGGAAATTTTTACCAAAAAAAAATTCACACCGCTGGGCGCTTTAGCATGCATATCGAGGTCGATGCCCCAAATTAGGGTTTTTTGCCCCCTAAAAAGATGTCGTTCACACTCAAGGAGCCCGTACAATGCCCGTGTAAGGACCAAAAGCCAACTACCCTAGCATACAGTCCACACAGACTTCCACGTGGATGCCCATGTTGCCATTGAACCGAAAGGTACATGCGTGCATAGGTACCATCCCTTTCCATAGGCTCATGCAAGCCACAGGCTGGTGTAATTTTCCCGTACACGTTCTTTGCACCCATGCTTTGCTCTTCCTTTCCTTGCACCCATACTCGTACCCGTACCTTTTTAAACCCCCCAACACCCCATGGTCGATACACCTAACACCCTGTTTTGCCCGTGCTCGACACTTTGCACAGTGACTGTACCCGCCGACAGTCCATACCTGACACTCTGTGCGGGACTGTACCCGACAGCCCTCTATAGCTCTCTCCCAGCAAGCCCTTTTGCCCATCTCCAAGTAAGCCCTTTTCCAAAAAAAATTTCCCCATCTCACCCTTGTGTGGGTAGAGTGTCCTTAGCTGCCCCCACCCCCCGGCGGGTGTGAATAGACTTAAGGGAGGACTCCCCCTTCTCTCCCTCTAGCTACAACCTTCTTCCCTAAAAATCCAGTTTAAGGACACCTTCCTCCCCCCCATTAGTGGGTGACTTTAGTAAGGGCTTTTTGGCTCTCATAGGTGGTTCTCACCTATAGGAGTTTTTTGCTCATAACTTGAGCAAACAAGCTCCTATTTGTGATCCAACTGACGTGGGTTACAAGAAGGTTGTAAGCATTGTTCATTTAAATAGTCTTTATCAATGAACGTTGGATTCACTTTGACGTGGGTTACAAGAAGTTGGGAAGAATGTCTTCTTCATGAAAGCGCCAAAATATCACCTCGAGAGACACGCACAACAACGAGCCTAGTGAGGTTGCTCCAGATGCGGCCCCGACTCTCCCCTTGGGAGCCCCACAAGGAATTAGTGGCTAGCCACTTTCCTTTATACCAAAAATTATGTGTGATTGTTGTTTTCTCGAGAAAGTGATATTATCTATCATATTCTGTGGTTTAGTTTAGAAATTGTTATCTTGATTAAGTTAAAAAGTACATGTATATCTTCTCTCCATCTCGACGCTAACCCGTTTCCGTTCTTGTGTGGCCAAGTGTGACAACGTTAGTGAGGCCTGGAGTCGACCCAAGGTATCCCTCATACCATTGGGAGAATGAGGTTCGCCGATGGAGGTGAGTATTGTGATGCTGCCTAGTTATGTGCGAGCCCAAGCTAGTGCAGTGAATAAGTCCTCCCTAGCGCGTAGGCATCCCTTTGAGGGTCGAGAGGATCAAGCGATGGAGCTTAAGAGGGCGACAGGCGGGCTTGAGTCCTCACCAGCTGCTGCTGCTGACACAATGAGGTGTATGGTCCCTTAGGGATTGCCCAATCTCTATAGAGCCTGGAAGGCCGAATTCTAGATCATCAACGAAATAAAGTAAAGAGCGTAGATTTGGCTATGGATAATTTTGAACATTGTATTGAATTTTTTATTAAATCCTGTTTGTAAGCATTGTTGTATCATTGATAAAGACTATTTAAATGAACAATATGTAAGGCCATTAATTAAAGAACTTTCTTATTTATGTCAAACAATGTGGTAGGATTAATTAGAAAACAAATTGATGCTGCGTGAGTTGGGTGGAAAGTGGGAGGATGGAATGCCCTGATGGCAACATCCTATGGACGAGTGGACCCATGTTTTTCCCTCAAAGTTTGGCTTGCCGCTCTTTGGCCTCTCGTTGGGCTATTTGTTTTATCCCTTCATGCTTGTTTTTTTGTTGTTTTTTGTCATGAATGGTGCTGAGGGTGGTTTCAATTAGTGGGCCATAGTAGCATCTCAATCTGCTACCATTGAAATATCTCACCATCATGATGTCGTCGAGTGTCTCTATGCACACTATGCCTTGCAGGGTTATCTCAGTGACTAGGAAAGGTCCTAAGCCTCTAAGCTTGAGTTTTTTTTATGGGTTTTTGTGCTAAAGAGGAGGACCATGTTGCCCTCATTCATTTGTTTGTTCTTAAGCTGGTCATCAAACCACTGTTTGTGCCTCAATTTTATGATAATCATATTATATGCAGTGACGAGGAGGCGTGTTTCGTCAACCTTTTCTAGCTCGAACAGGTGTCAGCCAAGGGCATTGCATGTGAGTTTTTCCTTTACTACAATTTGCAAACTCAGGATGACCAAGAACTCCATAGGCATGACCACTTTAGTACCATAGGTCAAATTGAAGGGTGTTGCATTGGTGGCAGCCTTATAGGATGTTCGATAGACCTAGAGAATACCGCAGTAGGCAACTTTTATTCCCAATTGTTGCAGTGGGACTGGCTTCAACCATTTTGGTTAAAATGGTACAAAGAACTTTATTAGTGCTCTCTGCTTGGCCATTGGCTTGGGGGTAGTATGGGGAAGATTTCCTGTCAGTGACGTGGAATTCTTGTAAGAGGAATTGTATTACCTCATTAATGAAGTGTGTACCATTGTCACTCACAATCTCAAGAGGGCATCCAAAACGAGTGATCTCACTGACTCATAAAGGAACTTGGCAGTGGATCGTACATCCACCTTGCGGGTCGACCCATTTCATATGCAATAGTCCGTGGTTGCGATGATGTATCGAGCTTGAGTGTATTGAGTCAGAAGACTAATGGGCCCTATGACATCAATGCCCCATTTTTCAAACAGTTACAAGGACACAATGTGGGGTTCAAGGGGATATACTGTCCTTAGAGTGTGGAATTGATTCATTGCACTGCTTGACATATTCAACTACATCGGCCATCAAGGTGGGCCACCGTAGCCCGCCGACTGTGAGGACTTTGCAAGTAGTGATATTTGCAGCAGCGAAGTGCCCTCCCCAACACAGGCGAAGTGAGCCTATTCTATAAGGAAGACATATTTGTCTTCTCGGACACAGCGTCGTATAATTTTATCCTTTCCCTACTTGTAGAGTTGGCCTGCAATTAATTGGTAGGGGGCTGCCTGTTTAATGAGGCAGTGTGCTTTGTATTTGTTGAGGAGTGGGTCAACTGGTAGGCCATTGGTGAGGAAGTGTGATCCTCTTCCCATTCTGGGATTAAGCACAGTTGAAACAAGGCGGTATCTGGTAAATCGTCATCAACTCCCACGGACACCTCACCGTTGGGAATGCGTGACATATGGTCTGCCAAGATATGTTGTGAGCCCTTCTACACTATGACAGTGAAGCTGAACTTAAGCAAGATTAGCAACCACATCGGGTGATCCTTCCGGTTGTGCAGGGTTTGTTTACCATATAGAGAAGAGCTTGATGGTCTACAAAGAAAATAAATTTGGTTGCCAGAGGATAATGGCAAAACTTCTTGGCCGTGTAAACCATAGCTAACCCTTCTATCTCAGTGGTGGTGTAAGTTTTGTTCTACCTAGTTGAGTTGGCAGGGCGACTGGCAAAGCTGATAGGGAAATCCATCTTAGTTCACCGGGTTGAGGTAGCACACACACAACTGCGAAGGCAGAGGCATCAATGTGGACATGAAATATGATGTCCTAGTTGGGGGACCTCAAAATAGGAGTAGTTACCAAAAGGCTTTATTTAGGGTGTTATATGCTTGCTGTTGGCATTCCTATATCCACTCAAAGAGGATTAGGAGTCCGTAAAGGGGGCGAGCTATATTGGCATATATGAAAATGAAATGCCTATAGTACCCAATGTGTCCCATGAAGCGTTGGACTCCCTTAAGTCAGTTGGTGGTGGCAGCTCAAGGATGAGCCGCACCTCTGTGGAGATTACTTGTTTGCAATATGTCCTAGGATGACTCCATGCCAAACCTAGAACTGGCATTTGAGAGGGTTCAAGAAAATACGGTAGAGCCTACATGTTTCTAGCACCTTTTGTAAACATTTGAGGTGTGCTTTCCACGTGGAATTGACACAAAGGTCATCCATAAAGACTTCAAGGAATTTCTAGAGATACTCCTTGTAGGCTATGCACATCAAACATTGGAAGGTACCAGGGGAATTGGTTAGCCCAAAAGGCATGACACAGTATGCATAAGTTCCCCATTCAGCAAAACAAAGGCTATTTTGTGTTGATCTTTTGGATTGATTAATACCTAATTGTATCCCGAGAATCCATCCAAGAAGTTGAAGGCTTCCTTGCCTCTGCGACTCTTTCAAGCACGTGCTTTGTGAAGGGTTAGGGATAGTAATCCTGTATAGTGGTCGCATTGACCTTTTTAAGGTCCCGCACACTCGTACCTTTCCATTCTTTTTGGGTACTATCACTATGGGTGAGACCCATTCTGGGTACTCAATTTCATAGATGAATCCGACGTCTATGACTCAATCAATTTCTTCTTGGACCACCTTGGAGTACTTTGGATTCATGGGGTAAGCTGTTTGCTTTGACCAGTCTTGCTCCATCAACCATAGGAATGGTGTGTTTGATCACTTCAAGAGGTACACCCTTCATAAATGTGTACTTCTAGGCTAAGCAACCCTAGAATTCAGTGAGGAGAGCGATGAGTTTGCTTTCTTCCTCGGTCAGAGATCATCCCCAATGTAAATTGGCCTCGCGTCTTCGCTCGGTCCTACCAAGATAACTTCCTTCACCTTGGATGGACTATTATACGAGGCCCCTGGCTCTCCATTGTGAGACCTTTGGGTCGAGCCATATTGTACAAATCGATCAGCCATCTTAAAGGTTCTCAAGTATTTGGGCACTTGTTTAGTCTCTTCTACTTTAGCATTTTCCTCTTCTATTAAATTTTTGGCCTCTTTCTCTGTAAGTGCTAACTTTTTGGCGTGCTTTGTGTGCAAAGCGGCAAAGATTTTAGGTTTGGGTTGCAGGTCAATGGGTTCCTTGGGTTCGAGGGTGGTCATGTGGACCAAGAGGGAGTTATTGGTGAACTCCTTTTGCCAGACTTGGTTGAAGTATTCATGTGCTTCAACTGCCCATACGTATTTAAGCTAGTGGGTATCCGAGTCAGTACGACATAGCGTTCTTGTCTAGGGAATCCATCTGGTTTACGAGTTCTAGGTGAGCATGTTCCCTATGATGGTTCCGCATTATTTGCCTTCTCGGGCTCATGAGTGGCGACTTCGGGCAAGTATGTGTTGCTAAGCATGTCGAGAGAGGTAATCTCTTGCGCATTGGTGGCTGTCGCCGCCGCCGCGAATGAGGTTCTTGTGTGCCTTGGAAGTATGTCCAAAGTGGCAAGGATATGCATCCAATTCTTAGAGTCTTTCGGCTCCTGGAGGAGGGGTGCACATTCCTAACTATCCTTTTCCTCATCTATTTTTTTGTGGCAATTTTGGCATAGGTGGATTGCAGTAGATCGGGTGGTTGTTACTGAGTCCTCTGCAAAGGGTTAACCGCTCATGGGATGGACCTTCCAAATGCGTAGGTTGATCTTGACTATTTGGTCTTTTCTCCGAATATAGATGTGGTTGGTATCCCAATCATGGATCATTTTTGCCTATGGGCCTAGTAGTGGCTCCATCAGCAAGTTTCACCGACAAAGTCTTATCGTCCATGGTTGGTGCCCCCCCCCATTTCTCCTAGCATTGTTTGGTGACAATGCTTACTCCTACCCCTCCATCCAGGATGGCAATGACCTGAAGGCCATCAAAGGTTATTGTTGATAATGCCGCATTGAGTTCATCACCTTCGAAATATTGTCCGAGTTTGTTGACTCGAACTGTGGGGGTGCCAGTGATCCCATGGGGTTCAATGAACTCATCTTCCTCAATCTCATTAGAGCTATCTAGTTTTGCAGATTCTTGCATCCCTACTCCGAGAGGCATCCCTCCATCCAATCTTTTAGATCCTTCCATAAGCTTGGGCTACCTTGAAGCAAGGTGCCAATGGGGATCTGGATCTAAGAAGAGAGGAAGGAAGAGAGACCTACAATGTCTCTGGGAGAAGATGCAATTCCTTGAGGAAGGTCACCTTGGTGCTTGCCCTTGAGCTCTTATTCATATAGGGTATTGGGATTTGGACTTCCGTGTCTATCCTTTTGAAGTCGTCATCCCCCAAGTTTTTGAGATACTCAGTTTCCTTGGTGGGGGGTAGCTGTCATAGTGGGTGTTGCCACTTGTGTTGGCCTATTAGGGGTGCTTATTGTTCTTGGAGCTCTTTGTTATATACTTGAGCCTCCTCGGTAGGTTGCATGTTGGAAACCAAGGGGCATGGCTTGAGGTAAGATGTTGGAGGCTCATCCTCTAATTGAGCTTGGTAGTCCCGGACCAACTCTTAGGCTGCCATCTTAAAGGTTCTCAAGTATTTGGGCACTTGTTTAGTCTCTTCTACTTTAGCGTTTTCCTCTTCTATTAAATTTTTGGCCTCTTTCTCTGTAAGTGCTAACTTTTTGGTGTGCTTTGCGCGCAAAGCGACAAAGCGACAAAGCTTTTAGGTTTGGGTTGGGGGTCAATGGGTTCCTTGGGTTCGAGGGTGGTTGTGTGGACCAAGAGGGAGTTATTGGTGAACTCCTTTTGCCAGACTTGGTTGAAGTATTCATGTGCTTCAACTGCCCATACGTATTTAAGCTAGTGGGAACTGAGTCAGTACGACATAGCGTTCTTGTCCAGGGAATCCATCTGGTTTACGAGTTCTAGGTGAGCATGTTCCCTATGATGGTTCCACATTATTTGCCTTCTCGAGCTTATGAGTGGCGACTTCGGGCAAGTATGTGGTGCTAAGCATGTCGAGAGAGGTAATCTCTTGCGCATTGGTGGCTGTCGCCGTCGCCACTGCCGCAAATGAGGTTCTTGTGTGCCTTGGAAGTATGTCCAAAGTGGCAAGGATATGCATCCAATTCTTAAAGTCTTTTGGCTCCTGGAGGGGTACACATTCCTCACTATCCTTTTCCTCATCTATTTTTTTGTGACAATTTTGGCATAGGTGGATTGCAGTAGATCAGGTGGTTTTGGGTGGTTGTTACTGAGTCCTCTGCAAAGGGTTGACCGCTCATGGAATGGACCTTCCAAATGCGTAGGTTGATCTTGACTGTTTGGTCTTTTCTCCGAATATAGATGTGGTTGGTATCCCAATCATGGATCATTTTTGCCTATGGGCCTAGTAGTGGCTCCATCAGCAAGTTTCACCGACAAAGTCTTATCATCCATGGTTGGTGCCCCCCCCCCCATTTCTCCTAGCATTGTTTGGTGACAATGCTTACTCCTGCCCCTCCATCCAGGATGGCAATGACCTGAAGGCCATCGAAGGTTATTGATAATGCCGCATTGAGTTTATCACCTTCGAAATATTGTCCGAGTTTGTTGACTCGAACTGTGGGGGTGATCCCATGGGGTTCAATGAGCTCATCTTCCTCAGTCTCATTAGAGCTATCTAGCTTTGCTTATTCTTGCATCCGTGCTCCGAGAGGCATCCCTCCATCCAATCTTTTAGATCCTTCCATAAGCTTGGGCTACCTTGAAGCAAGGTGCCGATGGGGATCTGGATCTGAGAAGAGAGGAAGGAAGAGAGACCTACAATGTCTCTGGGAGAAGATCCAGTTCCTTGAGGAAGGTCACCTTGGCGCTTTCCGTCGAGCTCTTATTCATATAGGGTATTGGGATTTGGACTTCCATGTCTATCCTTTTGAAGTGGTCATCCCCCAAGTTTTTGAGATACTCAACTACCCAGTTTCCTTGGTGGGGGGTAGCTGTCATAGTGGGTGATGTCGCTTGTGTTGGCCTATTAGGGGTGCTTATTGTTCTTGGAGCTCTTTGTTATATACTTGAGCCTCCTCGGTAGGTTGCTTGTGTTGGCCTATTAGGGGTGCTTATTGTTCTTGGAGCTCTTTGTTATATACTTGAGCCTCCTCGGTAGGCTCCTCGGTAGGTTGCATGTTGGAAACCGAGGGGCATGGCTTGAGGTAAGATGTTGGAGGCTCATCCTCTAGTTGAGCTTGGTAGTCCCGGACCAACTCTTAGGCTGCCACCATTAGCCTTTTCTTTTCCTCAATGGGATTAGGGTATCAACTAACTTTCTAGGAAGCTGGTTAAGATCAATTGGCTCCTTGGCAGCACAGGTGGCTAAAGGTAGCAATTTTTTCTCTTCAAATGAAGAAGTTGATGCATGGGTGGTTGTGCCATCTTCCGAACCACGTTTAATGACTACTCGACTATCCCCTTTTCCAATTTTTATGGTTTCTTTTGCGAGTGTCTGGTCGTGCACGTTTGTTTTGGAACATTCTTTTGAGATTAAACTTTCACATGTCCTTGGTTTGTGAGGTCAATGCCTTTGCTGCAGCGTGAGCCACGGTCGTTTATCTGTTCTGTAATCTAGTCACCGCATTGAGAGGGACCGTGTGGATGAAGCCATCTTTTACACTCAGCAAGTTAATACTGGTATTGGGATTAGTTTCACGAGCTTTTCTTGGTGTGCCTGCTCTCACAACGGCATACATGTGGTCAATTCTGCACCAGAGGGATTAGTGTGGAAACACCTATGGAGGTACTTACCATTCCTTTTTTGATTGGACACTTAGCTACCCGGTGAGGTCTTGTGCAATGGTAACATTGCATGGATGGTCATTTAGCCATAGTGTTCATGTCCCATCCCTATGGAGTTAGGGTAGCTAAGTATAGAGGGTACATCTGATCACCCTCCATCACATGGTGGCTTAAAACTGGGAGGGTGGACGGTTTAGTTTAAGAGGCTCGTAAGTGGGTCCTTCAGCGGGGCGTCCCCCTCATCCCCTTCTTTAAAAATTTTCGTCAAGGTTAGCTGACGAGAACATGGGTGACCCGTGGTAATGGGGGTTGAGGTGGAAGTACAGGGGGCGGTAAGGTCATCTCTGGTACCCTAAGGATTCCTCTTTGGGTCACTTCCTAGCCTCGTTGAGGTATGTTATGAACTACAGGTGCTGGTAAGGCCACAGGTTGCCTAAGGTTTGCTGTGGGCAGAGCTTGAGGCATGGCTCGGGCTTGAGCAGCCCTTTGCTGATAGCAATTGTAATTTCATGACTTCCCCATCTTTGGCAGTACAGTATGTGCAATAGAGGGTGGGATGGGCTCGCAGATGTGTACACTCCAGTATGGTTAGCTCGACAAATTGGGCACCACACTAGCTCCCTCTTGGAGTGGAGATGGGGTTCACTAAAATGATCCCGGCATTGGCCGGTTCTCCAATGTTGGGTCATTTGCTACATTAATGGAGCGGCTAGCTATTTGACCTATTGTCTCGAGGTGGACTCCTTGCTTTTTCCCTCAGATCTAGTGCTGGTTGTTTTGAAGGAGGCCTCTGATGTACCCTCATGAAGTTCTCGGGAACACATTCCTGAAGTTATCCTCGAAGTCCATAGCACTCTTGTTGCAGCATTGCTCAAAGGAGGTATGGGCTAGGGCAAACAAAGAATTATGTAAGGGCATGTCATCTAGGCCTTCCAAAAATCTCCCAATTAGTCTTTCATCATAGAACTTGTCTCTACTAGCACTACAACGGGAGTGGAGATACCTTACCCTATTGATGTAGTCCTGGATGGTTTCACCATCCTTTTGTTTGACATTGTGTAACTGCTCAACGGGACTCCAACGGGTTCCTTGATGGGAGTATCCAACTTTGAAGGCCTCTTTCAAGGGAAGGTGGCCTTATCTTTTGTCTTTCAAGGACCTAAACCATTGGCCAGATTTTTCATCTAGGGTGAGGCCAAAGGCACTCAACTTGACTTGATCATCCACATGGTCGAATGCTTCTCATATCTGATTAAACATCTCTAAGTGTGGTATGGGGTCTCCAGTCCCATCAAACTTGGTGATCAGTTTAGAGATGTTAGTGGGTTTGTTTCTCTCCTTCTTGGGCCATGTGCAACGGAGCTGGTGTTGGGGGTGTGATGCCGGCAGCTACCCCTCTCCTTATTTCCATGGTGGCTATCTTAAGATTTTAAGGGTTAGTCCTGCCATGGCTGGAGAGCGGGTGCTAGTTGGGAAATAATAGCTGGGGAAGCAGCTGGACCGGATGGGTAATAGACCATTATCATTAGTAGTCATTTAATAATAGTCAGCAAAAATTGAGCTTATAACTCATCAATTGGGGTTGTTTTAGTTTTGGGGAATCATCATTTAATTTTTCATCCTGTCTCTCTCACCTTCTTGCATTGCATGATTTTCAAGTTCTTCAACTCATGTGTATTGCTAAATTGTAAGAGGAAAAGACATTGCCTAAGCTAAAGCTAGGTAAGACCACCTCAAATAGTAACAAACATAGGAAGTTACATTGAGAGGTTCACTAGGGACAGGTTCCACACTTGGGCTACACAAATGAAGTACCTACTTACACACAAAAAGATGTGGAAGATCATTAAAGAAAATGTGCAAATCACTATCCTAAGAATACTAAAAGTACAAGTGCATGAGATGACCACATTGTAAACCACAACATCCACACATAATTTATCAAAGGTACTTAAGGAAGTAAAACTCAATCACCAATCATTAAGCATAAGAACCAAAGAAGCCGACAACAAACAAGAAGATGCTACAAGAAGAAAAGAGCCAGGAATCAAGCCAAGGAACAAAGACCAAGAGCCAAGAAGCAATCAACAAGAAGTTGGACGAGATAAGAAGTAGTCAGCAAGAAGATGGATAAGACACAGAGCTAGGATAACAAGGACAAAGTTGCATGAAGAAGCATGAAGGTAATCACACAAGGTCTTCATCAAAGCAGAGGAGACCACAAGCACCTCACTTCTCTAAGTAAGGGATCCATTAGTGAGACTATAAAAGAACACTTAGCTGATTCAGGTTGAGTCTAGTCTCTTTACATTTCTCTAGGCATAGCATCACGTGATGAAGGTGGCTTAACTTTTTTTTAAATACATTGAAATCATCCACAAAGACCCTCATGTGGTCAAATACTTGTAGAATATTTCTTGAACCATGCATTCTTTAGCTTGAATCTCATCACATCATAAAGAGTTTTTTCCTTGTCCTTTATGGCCATCCGAACTTGATTGTACCATCTAGAGAAATGTATCTCATATCTTGTCCCATTGTATTTAGCAAGGAATCCATATAAAAGGAAGAGGAAGTGGATCAACAATTATAGTTTCATTGAGTTTTCTATAGTCAATGACATAAAATTTGAATTTCTTGATCTTCTTGATCTTTATTTTCTTAAAGATTTTTTGATCCTCAAAATTAGGGTTTATAGAAATTTCAGACCATTTTTGAGTGATTTCTTGCATTATCTTACTTAGATAGCATAATTTTTCAAAGATTAATTCTTAGAGCCCTTATTTCTTCAAGATTGAAACCCTAGATTGCCAAATTTTTTATTTCAAAATAAACACTACAAGAAGACATGTGCTATGCTAATCTTGCCCTATTGGTCCAGGTGGATATGTAGCGAGTTACGTCATCAACATGGGTGGCTATCCATTTGATCCAAGAGGATTGGCCAGCCGCGTCACTGACATTGACTCTCTACATTTTCCATTGAAGGGCATTTTGCAGGGAGATATGAACCCTTTGTATTTTGCATTATGGCACACCTGCGAAGGTCTCAATCGTTTAAAAAAAAATTGTATGGCTCAAGAGCTGAGATCTCTTTGCTCAGTGAACCTTGCCTTTAATTTTAATTTTATTGTTGTTATTAATGCTTCTGCTAGAGCTTGCCCATCATGTATCGCTTCACAAAAGCTGCAACTGTTTGCACATGTCATGCATGCTATCTACTTTCCCACAGCATGACCTGTAGTAACGCTTCTGCTAGAACTTGCCCATCATGTTCATCCCTGATGAAGTTCTGGCACAGCAAAAGGTTGTAGAATGAAACATAAAACTCTCGAAGGTCAATGTTCAGTGCATCCAAATTACTTCGTAGTGAAGTCAATCTGTAAAACTAAAAGGGAGTGCATTTTGAACCTGTTAAGCACTAGTATCAGCAGTAGGCAGTCTCTTCAAGATTGCAAGCAAGTCTCCCATGAAGTCTACACTTACAAGATGAGAGAGCTTTGCTAAACCATCAAGACACAGCTATCGTAAGAGTGGTCGTGGCCCATACTCAAGCAACTTCGATCTCAATCCTGCAGATGCTAGATCCATGTTCAAGTGGATCTAGCGTGAAGGGTTGGATCGAGAAGAGTATGACCAACGATGTTAAATCTACGTGCCTTATCACCCATGGAAAAAGTATTCTTGTTAAGCCTACAAGTGGCAACATGGGTATCGGTCTAGCTTCGTTGTGCTACTTCCAAAGGCTACAAGCTGATCCTGTGACAATGCCTGCATCCACCATGAGCATGGAGTGTCGGGTGTTGTTGTTGGAAGCCTTTAGAGCTAAGCTGATTCTTTCATGCTCCAACGTGATGGAAACCCACCCGTTAGATTGTAGTTTCACAAATTAGTACCGCCTCCTTCCCTTGAAGCTTTGAAGTGTTGCTTACTAAGAAACTGCAATGTTTTTGAAGCCTATCTTTGTCTTGCCATCCTTGTCTTTTAAGAGTGTACTAATAAGAATCATGTAGGCATTTGGGGTGGCTGTCTCCCCATGATTCTGAGGTTATAGGCTTGGATTCCTCTACGAATTGGTTGTGAAAACTAGCATGTAGATAGTCGGTGTCTGTGCTAGGTCCCTGTGTCCTCACTTTGAATGCAGGTTAGGAACCATGTGGTGTATGGTGCACAGAAGCCTACACCTGTAGACTTGGTTTGATTCCTAGCAAGGTTGAACTTGTAAATCAATTGTTAAGCCTGAACTTGATTTCAACTTGCTTTTTGCTTCAAATTTTTTCCCTATTTTGAACACAAAACTGTTAAGATTGCACACTTTTGTCCTTTGCATAACACTTATGCATAGATCTGTAATAGAACTGCCTTGAATATATTTCCTTGGTGAAAATACATCAAAGACATTGTTGTCCACTATGTGTTCTTGCAAATAGTGTTTTCTCAACACAATTCTAGTTCTCTTTCCTTGCAATACATCAAGATTAATCAAACTTCACCAAGAATGCACTGGATTGCACTCTTCTCAAGGATTCTGTGCACTTTCTTTGTCAATGTTGCTTATTGAGAGCAAGCTTCTTGCATGCTCTCTAGACTCTTGCCATATGACTGTTAATTATTTTTACCCTTTTTCTTAGCAAAAAGAAAAAGAAACACTTAACCATTGGCTCTCATCATGGACATCTATGTCATTGAGAACATAGTGGGGTTATACCCCATCCAAGACCTAAAAAATATCTTGTGGTCTTTTAAAATCTAGTACATTACAATAACTCATTTATAAAAAGGGATATATTTCCCTCTCTACCATATATGAAAACATAGGCACATTATTACAATGTCAAGTGTATCATAGTGTATTATCAATTGTATATGCTTATAAGCACTTATAAATTGTAGTCATGTATACAAGTAGACAAGCATCTAAGCAGTAATAGTCAAGAAGTCAAATAAACAAGTAGTGCTTATAAGCCTATTAGTGTGGTGTAAAAATTTTCTATAATGCTTTGTCAATGTAAAGACAAAAACTACCCCCACTCTATGATTCAACATTATGAATGTGTTTGGACTTAGTTTAAAAAGTAAATAGATTAATCTAATTTATCTTGGCTTGTAAAATAGTTTTAATACCTTTTTCTTTTTGAAAATAGAAAGAGAATGTTCACACATTTTTGGTGTGGACAAAGTGATGTCCAATTCACATTAGTTTATGATTGATGTCAATAAAATATCCGATGGTGCTTGTTGAGATGTGGAAGGCAGCCAACACATTATGCACTTGTCCACCTTAGAAGGCATACCTTGACACTAAAATATATGTAACTAGTAGAATAATTATTGACTCTCTTATGGAATTATCGAGAAAGCTCTTTAAATAATAATGATGTTAACAAAAATAAGAATTCTTGACACTCAATATTTGAAAGGCAATCAACTCAAGATAAAAATCTCTTATGATGTAAAGCTATTTCTTACTAAGGCTAAACAATATTTGGTCTTTGTTGGGTGTTGGCGCAGTTGATGGTAGTTACGTAGTTTAGATGCATATATAAAAAGTCAAGACATGTATTTTCAACATGCGTCAAATCATGTTGAGTGCATCATAGCATAAAGCACATGATCACCATGATGCAATAAGTTGTTTGTAGTATGTAAGTTATGCTCTTATCATCCTTACCATGCAAAACTATGAATGTGTAAGGAACCTCATTGCTCTTATCCTCAACAAATAAACACACATGGCCTATATGGTTGAGTGTGCGTATTTGAGTATTGGTTTGTATTCTGGCATGTGAAGATGGGGCTGACTTTATGGAAGAAAGCTTGTTGTGAGTATTTGAGTATTATGCCATGTGAAGATGGGGGCCCACTTAGCCCCCAACAAAAGATGGAGTATTATGCATGCTAGGGGATCCGTGTGGAATTAAGCTTATTCAACATTTGTGAAGTTCAAACGATAGGTGATAATGGTTCCACGTGGACTTAATTATGCTAAATTTGTGAAGTTCAAACCATAGGTGATACCGGTTCCACGTGGAGGGGAGTTGTTTGTTTGGATCCATAAGGAAGCAGGGAAGAATATGCCTAGCTTTAAGGTGGGGAATATTCACAAGCATCACTACGAGGAGGTGGCATGATATACCCGGGAAAGGCAAAGACAGGCTCATCAGCAGACAGTTCTCTTCCAACAACAACAAACGATCCTGATCCTAAATCAGCAATCTATCAGTGCTAATTGGGGGCTTTCAATTGCTCTGTGCTTCGAGGCTAGGTGGTGCCACAGTATCATAGCACAGGCGAAGCTCTGCGTGCAGCTTTCATCGCAAGAGCCTGATCGCCCGCCACCGACTTGTGGGCGGTAGCTGTCGGCCCGCAGCTATGGCGGCAGTGATGATATAACACCTGATATAGGCTGATAGTGTTGGTGACACGCACAACCCTAATGTGGTCGCCTTCCTACTCCTTCGTCATCGCGGGACTCATCATCGCCAAGCTCCTGTGTTCCTGCTCCCCCCCCTGCAAGGACCGCGTGGAAGGGCAACCCGCAGCTACCCTCCCCAAGGTATTACACACACAGCGACAGCAGCGTTATGCTTGATGCGAGCCGACACTAATTGCAGGTGGTTAATCATAACCATTTCGTCTAATTCTGTGCATACGTTGTTGGGTTGCAGGTGCTTGATCTTGGTGAGGGAGCAGAAAGCAAAGTTAACGTGAATAGTATGATCGCTGCAGTTGGGACGGCGATGGTGCAGCGAACGACGACGTGCTCCCAGGGCTCCTCAATTGATGACTCCAACGACGTCGTCGTGCCGTGCGAATATGGCCGGATCGATATCAATAGCGGGAGTGCCATTCATTCCGATTTACATCCCGGCCGACAGTTATCATGCAGCAGGGTCGAGTCAGCACATGATTAAGGGTGCTGACTGATCTGATCAAAGGACTAAGTTGTTACTACTGTATGTCCCACTACTTCTGGATTCTTATTTTTGAATTTTTTTGATTGGAATCATATGCAAGTGGTAAGCTGCCTTCCCCTTCCATCATATCCTATCATGTGAGTGCTCTTAAATCAGGGCTCTACTCTCAATGTAAGTTATATTACTCTTCTACTACCATACAATGCATGGTGTGTTTACAGTAGTGCCACTGCTATCGTTTAATACATGCAGTGAGTGACCGGTGCGCTCACATAACCTGGTTTGTAATGTAATTTTTTCGGCTGAAATTCAAAAATCTCGGTTAGAATTCAGCATTGTCTTTATTGTAAGGGATGAAATTTACATGTTTTAGTTATACATCCTGGAATAAGTATGGTTTTTAGAGATTTTTAGTCAAAATCTTGGTTAGGTTTTAAGGGTTAAAAAAATATTTTTTTCGAACAGTGGACTATTCGACAAATGGTTTAATTACTGTTGTTTCTATAGATGTCAAAACAATGTGTCTTTGACAATTTTGTGATGTACAACACAAGTTTCATTCTTTGCTTGTTCTTGACTTAGTTTTTATGTCAATAGTATAGCAAACCCATTGTGTATTTAATTAGAAGGCTATGCGTTTAATCAATTAAGGTTGGACTAATAAGTCTCCCTAGTGCATCGGCAATGACTTTGGAGTGTGCACGATAAAACATGGTTTTATGTGAGGTGAATTACAAATTGCAGACGTTGACCTTCAAAAAGAATTAAAAAGACAAGGTTGTCACTTGATCAATAGATATGGACACACTATGGACGCACTGCGATGTGATAACAATGTGAGGAAAAATGGATGTGCTAGCCTACCCACACAGGAAAACACACTAAAGGTTATTGAGTTTTTTTTGGGAATAAAGTCTCGTTTGAAATGCAAACCTCTCCAAGAAAACACACTTTGATGTATGCTATCTGAAGGGCCAAATCCAACACTCCTTTCATAGGGTATGCCTGGTATAGTCTAGAGTGACTTTGTCTCCCAAAAAATTTCCCGATCTCAAGTGCATGACATGCAAAATATCAAATTTTGGAACCAAATTTTTGTTTGTGAACCTTTGATTACCCAAAGGTTGACTTATTCACAACCATGAATAACTTTGGTTTTCACATCTCACTATCCCTTAAAGTTAAGGTAACCCCTCTGAGTAGTATTATTTTCTAAGTTGGCTACACTAGGCATCATCAAGAAACAATTTATCCCGAATGACTAGCCACGATGTGAAAATTAAAAGACAGTCATGTGTGAAAATCTCTGGCTTTCACGATCATGAATAACTTAAGTTTTTCACTTTAAACTTTTTTCAAATTTTGAATACCAAATCACTAACCATCCGATTGCACTCATATCTATTTGCTAGCACGCTCACCTACATGGAGACCCACCTAAGGCCGCACTCACTAGCATTACAGGATGATCATGGCTTGTGGGCGTCGTGTAAACTTCTCGAGCACATAGCCCACAACGAAAAGCCCTTCAAAAAATGGCTTAAAAGATTTGAACGTATGGTGGCACTCTCAAATCACTTCATAGAGCTTGAAAACAAACAAGTTCTCAAGCTCGGTAAGGGGATATTGGCCAGCGCTTCCTCTCATGTTGGCATGTTTTATCTTCCACATTTTTTAAGGAATCGAGGAAGGTGAAGTTGAGCTCCCCCAACTACGCCTTGGGGGGTTTGTCATTGCCGGTCCTAGTGAATCAGTGCTCGTTCAAAAGGACTTCCGGAGGGTGAGCTGGGGTTGGCTGATAACCCTCGCCGCTTTAAGGCCACTCCTAGCGGCAGGGCAATTGAAGAGGAAGATGACTTTACTCCCATTTCAAAAATAGAAATTGAAAGTTTATGTCCAGTGGTGGTTGGCAGGGGAGCTCTTTCTCTTTTTGCACAACATCAAAAAATCTTGTGGGATTCACATAGATAAGTGCCTTAGCATGCTCAAAGTGAAATGTGAATTCCCTATAGATGATTCGAGTACAGGCTACCTCGAGGATATCCTCCTGCCGTTGACAAATTCCATGGAAATGGCGATCGCACAACGAAGAGTGCGAAATCATGTAACTAAGGAGGAGTTTTAGACTGCCCAGAAAAATCTCCAACTTGTACACGTGCCGTGTTGAGAGATGGGTGGCAGAAGTCCAAAGACGTCAGATTTAGATGAGATGAAGTCCAAGATTGATTTGGAACGCAAAGCTGACGAAGAGGAAGACAAAGACGAAAAGCAAGAAGCTATGATGGAGGTTGATAGTTGGGCCTGAATGGGAGAGATTTAGGGTTAGAGTTCATGTGTGTGAGACATACACAGAGAGAACAAGGGAGAGAGAGAGAGAGAGTTGTGGGGATAAGTCAACTCATCAAGATGAGTGTGTGACTCCCCTATCACACATGTATATTGCACTAGTACACATAGTGCACTTAGTACATTAAAAGTACTAAGTGTACTATGTACTATAACTTATGGGCTTGTACACACTATAAGGGTGGGCATAATGCCTTTACCCCAACAACCTCCCACTTAAAGGCAAAGTGCTCTTAAGTAAAGGAAAAGAAAAAAAATCAGCATGTACATGATAATATACAAGGCCATATCAAGGCTGAAACTGGCCTCATCCAATGCCCATCAAGTGTCTGCAATGAGCAAACCGCTCCGAAGGCAAACTCTTTGTCAACAGATCAGTCGGGTTGTCATCCGTGTGAATCTTAACAAGCTGAATTTGCTTGTTCTCTATCACCTCTCTGATGAAGTGATACTTCACATCCACATGCTTTGTCTTTGCATGAAAGACAGGGTTCTTTGCCAACTGGATGGCACTCTGACTGTCACAATGCAAAAATGGAACATCCCCTGTATAACCCAAATCAACCACTAACCGAGATAGCCATAATGCCTCCTTGCAAGCCTCTGTGGGCTGCAATATACTCGGCCTTTGTAGTAGATAAGGCTGTGCACTTCTGCATCCTGGATATCCATGACATAGCACCTCCTGTGAATGTAAACACATAACCGGTAGTAGACTTCTGGTTATCTCGATGACCGGCATAATCCGAATCCGTGTAACCATGCACTAATGCATCCTGTTTGCCAAAACAAATGCACGTATCCTGTGTGCCCTTCAGGTATCTCATGACATCTTTCACTGCTTCCCAATGCTTCTTGCTAGGGTTGGCCATGTATCTAGAAACCACTCCCACTGCAAATGCAATGTCCGGCCTAGTAGCAACCATGGCATACATGAGACTGCCACAAGCTAAAGCATACGGAATCTTGGCCATATCAGCCCTGCCACTATCTGACTGTGGGCTGTCCATAGCACTGAGTTTCACATATGGAGCCAAAGGGGTACTAGTCTTCTTCCCCCCGTCCATATTGAACCTCTGCAAAACTTTGCCAATGTATTTCTTCTGAGACAAATACAACACATGCTGATTTCTGTCCCGAAGAATCCGCATACCCAAAATGTGATTTGCATCACCCAAATCCTTCATATCAAAGGTCTGATGCAGCCTCTGCTTCAAGGCATCCATCTCCTTACAAGATTTCTCGGCAATCAACATATCATCAACATACAAGATGAGGATCAATAGACTGCCATCCAAAGTTTTCTTGGTGTATAAGCAGTGATCTATGTCACTTCTCCTGAATTTTTGGGATTTCATGAATGTATCAAATTTATGATACCATTCCCTTGGTGCCTGTTTGAGCCCATAAAGACTCTTTTTCAGCTTGCATACAAGCTTCTCCTTTCCACTCACTGCATAACCCTCTGGCTGTTGCATATATATCTCCTCATGGAGATCACCGTGAAGAAAAGCAGTCTTCACATCCATCTGAATCAAGTCCAGATCATCATGAGCAACCAAAGCCAACACAGCTCTAAGTGTGGTCATTTTGACCACTGGAGAGAAGATCTCATCAAAGTCCACACCATATTCCTGCTTGAAGCCCTTAGCCACTAACCTGGCTTTGTATCTTGGCTTTGCATCTGGTGTAACTTTGAGCCTGTAAACCCACTTGCATGGCAAAACCTTCTTGCCTGTAGGCAAATGCACCAACTTCCATGTTCCATTTTTGTGCAGAGAATCCATCTCTGACTTCATGGCACGCTCCCAAAGAGCCTTGTCTGCCCTCTGTAAAGCCTCCTTGTAACATGAGGGCTCCCCACAGTCACTAAGCATCAAGTAGTCAACCCCTGGAACAAACCTATCAGGGGCTCTGGAGGGTCTTGTTGTGGACCTCCGTACCCAATGACCATCATTTGCAGGTTGCTGTCCAGCCTGCATATCACCCATTGGTGGCTCCTGTCCCATGCCATAAGGCTGAAATATCATGCCCGGTATCTCCTCTAACTGTGGTATATCCATAGGGATATCTTCTGCCATCTCTGGCTATCCATTTGGACCATTTTCAGCACCATTTAAGGGCTGGTTTTCCTGCTGTAATGGCTGATTTACAGCCCTTGGTTGTTGTCCATGATGTCCATCATCATCAAAGATGACTCTGCCAGGCTCCTGTTGCCTTGCAGGCTCCTTATACATGCATGTTTCATCAAAAATGACATCATTGCTGTGTATGATCTTTCTATTCATGGGATCCCAAAGTCTATACCCCATTTCACCTCTGTCACCATATCCTAGGAATATGCATTTGTGAGACTTAGGATCAAGTTTGGTGCGCATTTCCCTGCGTATGTGCACGTACACAGGGAAACCAAACACTCTCAAGTGCTTGTATGACGGAGGCTTCCCTGTCCATACTTCCTCTGGCACTTTTCCACCAAGCCTCGTGTTAGGTGACCTGTTTATAAGATGAACGGCTGTCATAACAGCTTCAGCCCAAAAGCCATGAGGTAATGCAGCATGTGACAACATAGAACGGACCTTCTCCTGAATGGTCCTGTTCATCCTCTCTGCTGTCCCGTTTTGTGGAGGATCATAAGGAGTAGAGAGCTCCCTCTTGATGCCTTTAGCATCACAAAAGTCCTGAAACTGTTTGGACATATACTCTCCACCATTGTCGGAACGCAATGCTTTCAGTGTTTTGCCAGTTTGATTCTCAACAAGAGCAACAAACTTCTCAAACACTGAGAATGTATCACTCTTCAAACGAAGAGGATAAACCCACACCTTGTGTGTGGCATCATCAATAAAAGACACAAAATATTTTGCCCCTCCCAAAGAAAGCTGAGGCATCTCACATACATCTGTATGCACAAGCTCTAACTGAGCATCTTTCTGTCCAAGAGCTTTCTTGTGGGGGCACTGGAGTTGCCTACCATATATACAATGCTCACAAAACTGAAAACTTGAAAACTTTAGAGAAGGCAAGTAACCCAAATGAGACAATTGCTCCATTCCTTTAACACTCATGTGTCCCAACCGGCTATGCCACATAGAGATTTCCGGCAGCTCGGTTGCATTTACATTAGCATGGTGACAAACACCTACATGCATGAAGTAAAGAGTGTCCACCTTAGAGCCTCTGGCAACAACCAGTGAGCCCTTACTAATTTTCCACTTTCCACGACCAAATGTGGTAACATAATCAGCATCATCAAGCTGTCCAGTAGAAAGCAGATTCTTCTTGATCTCAGGCACATGCCTGACATCATGGAGCATAAGCTGTGAGCCATCTGAAAACACAAGCCTCACATCACCTCTGCCAAGAATCTTGCATGCATGGTTATCACCCAAATAAACTACTCCTTCATTGCCAACAGTATACCTGACAAACAAGTCTCTGCAACCTGTGACATGAAAGGAGGCACCTGAATCAATGATCCATGAGTGCATACCATGACCACCTGTAAGAAGTGAATGGGCATCAAGTGAAGACGTAAATAGGACCTCATCCTCATTGTCACCTGCATGTGACACATTGATTTCTTCAATCTTGACTCCACTTTTGCCCTTTGGCTTTACATCTTTGGCTTCATCTTTCTCTTTGTCTTTGCCTTTTCCCTTTTCCTTTTGATCATTTTTCCATTTGTAGCATTGCTTTTTAATGTGTCCCTTCTTGCCACAATAATGGCATTCCAAGTCCTTTTTGGAGCGGGACTTGCTCCTTCCCCGTTCTTGGCTTTTACTCCTTTGCTGGGATCTCCCACGTGCATTCATTGCATTGGACTTTCCAACAGAGTTGTTTTTCCTATTCATCTCTTCTTGAAGAAGAGCACCCTCAACATCTGCATATGACAGCATAGCATTCGAATTGCTAGTGGCTGTCCTGAATGTGTCCCAACTCTCTGGCAAAGTGCATAAGAGAAAGTGGCTTTGAACTCATCATCCATTGCCAACTTTTGATTTATAACTTGGCTGACAATACCATTAAACTCATTTAGATGGGCTGTCATAGACGCCCCTTCCTTCATCTGAAGACCTATGAGTTTCTTCAACCAATACACTTTGCTTGAGGCACTTTGCTGGGCATACAAGTCCTGCAATCTCTGCCACATTCCCCAAGCTGTCTTCTCACGAATGCTGAAAAGTAAAGAGTCTGACATAGACAACATGATAGTAGATCTTGCCAGCTCATCCATATCTTTCCACTCTTCAGCAGTAAGAGAAGCGGGCATTACACCCCTTTCTTTGATAGGCTTGTGCTGCTTCTTCTGGAGCAACACATTATAGCACTGGGTTTGCCAAATATCATAGTTATGTGAGCCTTCAAGCTTCTTGATGTGAAGCAATGAAGAGCTCTCACCTGTGGTTGCCATAGCAATATGCAACCTGTCAATGCCTGACTCCCTGCAAAATGTGCAAACACTGCACCAAAAGCACACAAAGTGCTCACAGTTGTTCTCCCAAGCTTTATCTCCCACTGCGGAAGCACAAATGTAACTTTTCTCCCACTGTATGTGATGAAATCACCAAAATCTGGTTGCTGCAGATTTAGGACAGCACCTTAAATGTGCTCTGTTGCCCTTCCAAAGTACTGTACAGCAGTACTAAGTGCTTACCAATGATGTACCAAACCTGTACCAACAAGTACAGCAGCTGAAAATGAACCTTTTGCTCACTCAAATCAATGTGCAGCCATGCCAAAACTTGTACAAAGCTGTACCAAATCTGTACCAGCAGGTACAGTAGCAATAAATGCTATCTTGGCTGTCCAAATGAGTGAAAATTAGACTTTTACAGTCCCGAACACTGCATACAACAGTTCCGAACAGAAATTGGGCAAAAGCCCCTTGACTGCAAGCTGATTTCTGAGGATTCATGGCATAAAAGTCTTGCCTGCTGCTTTGCCAAGCTTAACAAGCATAAAATCTTGAAAAGCCCCTTGATTTAAGATCAATTGCTGATCATACATGGTACATTGATGCACATGAAGGCATCCAGAGTCTTCACGGTGCTTCCCCCTGGCCACATATACATCCAATACATGAAAGCCCCTTGATTTACAGGCACATTGAGTGCTTGTAAGGCATCAACACATTATCCACAACATCAAATGCGATTGCCTGCATGCAAATCAATCCAATCGGCACAAAAGCCCCTTGATTTGCACTGTAATTTGCTGCAATTTTGCCCGAATGTGCGATTTCTCACATCATACAGCATGTATGAATGCTTAATTGCACAATTACATTTAAAGCCCCAAATTTTGACATCCAATTTCCTGCAAATTGATCCTGATTGTGACCAATGTCACCCAATTTTGCCAATTTTGCTCAAAAATTGAGCAATTTGGCACCTGTACCTGCTCAATTGATGATTGTACTTGCTCAATTGCAAATCCCAAAAAAAATTGAAGTAGAATACATTGTAATTTCTGATTTTTTGTTGCAAGAAAGGGGGGTTTGCTGAATTTGGTGCTGCTGCAGAAATCGTGGAGACAAAATGACAGGCGATTTCTGATTGCAGTGGGGTCGTGATGATGCTGTTGTATAGCTGCACTTCATGTACGGATGGCTGGCTACGCCTGGTTGGCTGAGCAGCCCTCTGCGCTGCTGCCTGGTTGGGCAGCGTGGCTGCTGCTGGGCAACCCAAGTCTTCTGACTGCCTACGCCCAGCGACCAGCGATCGACTAACGCCTCTTCGCCTGTTGTATTGACGCCCCCCTCCGACTTTGCCTAGTAGCCAGCCAACGACCAAAGCCTTGCTGCCTTCGCCGCGTAGCGCTACACGCTTCCCAACGGGTTGCACCTAAAGGCCTTCGCTCCGTTTGTTGATGCCTTGTGGCTAACGCTCGCCAGCCTGCGCCACGTTCGTGCGCTTATCCGCCCGGTGGTTTTACGTCGTCTAACGCCCAGCGCGTTGCTGCCTGCAACGCTCTCTTGTGGCAAGGTGCTGATGCGTGGCTATGAAGAGTGCGTAAAGACGTTCTTGTTGAAGGTTCGCCCCCTTCCTGGTGCGCCACCCAACGCTTGAAAGCCAACCGTCTAGCTTCATTGTTCTATGCTGGCCACACCCTGCAGCCGTCTAGCTTCACTGTTCTATGCTGGCCGAAGATGCTATCTGTAAGCACCTGCTCCACATCCTGAAATGCAGCCTGAGATGCTATCAAGAGGGAGGGAATGACCATAGCTCTGATACCAGTTGAATGGGAGAGATTTAGGGTTAGAGTTCATGTGTGTGAGACATACACAGAGAGAACAAGGGGGAGAGAGAGAGAGAGAGTTGTGGGAATAAGTCAACTCATCAAGATGAGTGTGTGACTCCCCTATCACACATGTATATTGCACTAGTACACATAGTGCACTTAGTACATTAAAAGTACTAAGTGTACATGTATTATAACTTATGGGCTTGTACACACTATAAGGGTGGGCATAATGCCTTTACCCCAACAGGGCCGTGCGCGGCGAGGTGGGGGGTCGCGTGGTTCCACTAGCCCATACCCACCCCTAAACCATTATATTCCCCATCTCCGTGTGGATGATTTTATAATAATCCATAAGGACTTCACCCCATCTGCCACTTTCTCACTTTTTTCATTAAAAGCATTGTGAAAGCAGCTGTGTGTGGCCACTTTAGGCCAGTCAGTTAGCTATGTCATATTAGTTAAGAAATCTCTAGTAATGACTACATTTGGTACGAGAACTATAGAGGCAAGGTGTTGGCCCAAATAGGAATTGCACAATCCACAGGCCAAAACTCGCCCCAAGGACATAGCAGAAGGAATCTTAATAAGGGAGCTACCCATAGCTAAAGCAGTCTTAATAGGGGAGCTACCCATAGCTAAAAAGCATTGGATAACCCTTGTATCCCAAATCCCACCATCTCATATGTAAACTCTAATGTAAATGATCTCTTTCATAATGTTATGTTGCAATCTCTATGAATCGTTGTCCAACTATATTGCAATCTCTATGAATTGTCTTATGTGGAGTTTATATACGATTCATCTTTTTATGTTCTCTTCAAAACATCAAAATCCAAAGGGGCCAGAGGGGTGCACACCCTTCTGGCCCACTTATTTTTTTATTTATTTGATATTTGTTTACTCAAAACAACCTACAAATTGATTTAATTGGTTTAATTTGTTAATTTTAGTTTAACTCATAAATTTTTGGGTGAATCGATTAAATTAGTCATATTGTAAAAATTAACATTTTGTGTCTTAGGTTTAAATATTTCTAAAAATGTACACTGTGTCTTAGGTTAAAATCCAAAGGGGCCAGATGGGCGTGAAAATGCCCTGTGTGGGCCTCTCGCACATACCTTTTTCGTGCACTTCTGGCCCACTTGTTTTTTCATTTATTTGATATTTGATATTTGTTTTTTCATTTATTTGATATTTGTTTACTCAAAACAACCTTCAAATTGAATCGAATTTAATTGGTTTAATTTGTTTACTCAAAACAACCTTCAAATTGAATCAAATTTAATTGGTTTAATTTGTTAACTTTAGTTTAACTCATAAATTTTTGGGTGAATCAATTAAATTATTCATACTACAAAACTTAACATTTTGTGTCTTAGGTTTAAATATTTCTAAAAACTTACAGTGTGTATTAGGTTTAAATCCAAAGGGGCCAGAGGGGCACGAAAATGCCCTATGTTATGGGCCTTCCACACAGGCCTTTTTTGCACCCTTCTAGGCCCACTTGTTTTTTCATCTATTTGATATTTGTTTACTCAAAACAACCTACAAATTCCTTGAACTTAGATTTTTTGAATAAATTAAGGGCTAAACACCAATGAACCCTAGCAAATTCTAGAGAGATAATGAACCCTTATAGTACAAGTAAAATTTTAAACCATTCTCAATGAAGGGATATGTATTTTAAACCTAAGATTTTGGGAATATGAATAGAATTGGCAGGTCTTGCTAGTAAAACCTCAATTATCATGTGGCTTATGTGACATTGCTTTTAAAAAAACTCAAACATTACAAAAAACATCAAAATCCAAAGGGGCCATAGGGGTGCAAAAATACACTGTGCGGGCCTTTTGCACAGGTATTTTCGCACCCTTCTAGCCCACTAGTTTGGTACAATTTAAAAAAAAACAATCAATCGCATCAAACACAATCGTAGACTATGAAACAAAGACAAAAAAGATATATTGCATTGACAATTGCAAAAATGTTACATTTGTACTTATAGGCCAATTACATTGAAAATCAAATGATCTATCTCTGCTACCCTTTTTCTCTGCGAATTCACCGCGCCAACTGTATATCCTTTGCATGATGGTCACTCGCTTTGCACGAATTGCATAGAGGTTAAACAGAGTGAACAAGTAGGCCTCTGTTGCCTCCTGCAGCAATGCTTCAAGGGCAACGAACCGTATGTGACATTCCATCTTGTAATCCGATAGGATTTCCTTGCATGTCCGTGTAAATGGAGCCCTTCGGATTAGCAGTTCCATTGACTTCTGTGGTAGTGGCATATCTCCTAGAATACTTTGAAGCTGAAGCACATTTTGCATTCACGGTCCCAAGGAGGCTATTTATAGGCATTGGAATAGCCAACCCTGCAACCTAATTACCCTAGACCATAAAACCAAAACCCTAGACGTCAATAGGGGCCCAAACTTTTTCGACTCTCCTTCGGTTATCCTCCATGCTAGCATGGCATGTGGGTCCTGTCCTCGCTCTCCACCATGGTGCTTTCTTCCCCTTCCCTGTCCGCTTGGCAAGCTAGGCCAATTCGGACCTTTGAGCCCTCTCCCTTGAAATTTTTCTACCCCAAAGGTGTATCGAAAGAACTAATCAAACATTTCCTTGAGATAGTTTGTGCAAGTTTTACCGCCTCCATGTTGTGTGTTCTTGAAGTACACTCCTCTTACTCTTCTCCATTCCTTGGGTACTCCACGTGTCAAGGGAGCCATATGTGTTCATGAACCATGCGCCATGAGTGTATAATATGTGTTGTAGAGTTAGAGTACAAAACCACATTTCTGTAACATGTATTAATAGAAAATATCTTTAGTGCAACGCTTAGAAATCCATGGAATACCATGTAATGCACGATATTCAATCCACCCCATGTGTTGACCACCCCTATAATGAATCTTTGCAACTCCACTTGAAATTGTTTGCATTGTTCCTCAGTTGTGCTGCTTAGATTCATCAACTGCACAACCTTGTTGAAATCTGCCCACACTTGCTCACACGACAACAATATATACATCCAAGCAGTCCGAGGTAGTGCAAGGACAAAAGTCTTTCCATAGCTCCCATCTCCTTGGAGCTATGATTTCCACACCTTCTCTATGTGCATTTGCTAGAACCTGCTTGCTTGCATTTTCAGGCCACCGGAGAAACCTTCCGGCCTTTGTGCCACTCATTGAAACCTTCTCTATGTGCATTTGCTAGAACCTGCTTGCTTGCTTGCGTTTGCAGGCCACCAGAGAAACCTTCCGGCCTTTGTGCCACTCATTGAAACCTTCTGCGCAACCATATGAGAACCTCCTGAGGTCTTATGGCTCACTCAAATCTCTACGTTACCACCATGACAACCAATCTCATTAAGAATGTTCTCTACTTTTGTAATCGCCTCATCTTGTTGAGCGTTACCAGGCATAGTGAAAGCATAGTCTATGTGACACTTTAAGAGGCAGCAAGCAAAGATATGCATGAAAGCATGCAAAATACAAAAGTGAACATTCTTGAGAGGAAAAGGAAGAATGGGGTTCCAACTATTATCTTGCAAATCCCTCATTAGAGACACCAGCATAGGTGATGAAAGTACACCACCATCCCATTCACCCTCACAACTACCCATCTTGTCACATTCCTCTTCACCAATGTCCCTCCCCTTGCATTTCTTCTTGCCTTTTTGTTTCACTCCACACATGCACCAAGGGCATGGATGAGCAGTATTTGCACCTTAAGTGCGACCAAGCATACACTTGATTGTCTTCAGGTCCCCACCCAGATGCCAATCAATGGAAAAACTTACTAGGCCCTCAACATCCAAGTGCCCCCCCTCTATTTGTGCCTTGATCACATTACTAACCCAAGGCAATCTCTCAAAGACCCATGCTAGCACCTTGTTCATCTCCTTGGGAACCTCTAAGGCTCCCAACCGTCAAATTTCTTTCTCTGATTGAACACTAAACAAAAAGTTAGTGTTTGTTCTACTCTCATCACTTGCTTTGTCACTAGCTCCATCAATCTCCCCATCACCAGTTCCATCACTCTCTAGCTCCTCAAAACGACCATCACCAGCTTTTAAAGCCTTCTACCATAGCACAGTTCATGAGTGTAATACTCGCTCTCTCTAGCTTCCTTCCTTTCACTATCTGACACTCATCTAACTTCAAAACAAATGCGACTGTCGTATTGCCATTTCTCAAAATTTTGTATTTCATGCTCTCATAAAACACATTGAGATTCATTATCACTTTGTGAGATCATTGGGTTCAGGGAGGTCGATATGGTCTACTGCCCAATGGTAGAGAATTGTGTAGAGATCTTCACACAACGGCTCTTAGTGTAGAGACCAAATAGAGCAACATCTTCATTGACTCAGCATTGGACCATAGAGGTAGTTCACCTTTAGTGGACATTGAGGGGGGGTGTTAGGGATATCAACGCTCCACCGTCATATTATATTGTCCAAGCCCCAGCTGGCTCATGTTTGTGCACCCCTCATTATGAGGAGTAGCCATGGTTGAGCAGCTTGAGTGCCCAACATCCCCTTATTCATATGAGAAGGTGGCCTAAGAGGCCAAATGGCTTAGAGATAGCTTGGATTAGATTTAATGCATTGCCAAGTAGGCTACATGTGCTACACTAGACCATTATCTCATAATGTTGGACCACACATGAAGACGGTAGACTTTACTCTTGGATAACCTATCCTGACATCGTAGGGCCTAGATGAGCCCAGATAGCCATGGGAGGTGGGGTATTTGCTATGCAATTACTATACATCTTTATGCGCTAAGTCTACACTGTAGACAATGGCATCAACTATGATCGCAAATCTACACAGTCATGTCATGGCCGCCATGCGTATGCATCTTTTGGGCCAAGTCTACACACTAGACGGTGCCATCAACTATCACCACAAATCGACATGGTCATGTCATGGCCTCCTTGTGTATATAGGCCTATAAAGATACACAGCTAGGTCCTTCTCCATATAGTTCATCTACACGGTCATGTCATGGCCGCCATGCGTATGCATCTTTTGGGCCAAGTCTACACACTAGACGGTGCCATCAACTATCACCACAAATCGACATGGTCATGTCATGGCCTCCTTGTGTATATAGGCCTATAAAGATACACAGCTAGGTCCTTCTCCATATAGTTCATCACTCATCATTGTGAGTTTACTCCCTAGCTTCTACTAACATACAGCTTTCATCTTAGTAATTCCAAATCAACCACATCAAAGCTTCCTTTCATAGAAGCATACAGGTGTGGGGCTTTGCCATCTATTATATCAATAATATAGTAATCTTCTATATCCATGCTATAGTAGGCAATTTGAGTTTTAAAGTTTTATATTGAGAAAGATCCTACTTCTTATGAGTGTTCTCTTGTATACACCACACGTTATATCCTCTTAGAATTCTCACATATCAAAGGCAACTAAAAATATGATTATGGATCCCAAAACTCTTTAATGCTTTTACACTTAGTACCATCCCCAAAATCATAAATTCTATTAGAATCATTAGAGCTATCTCTCTTTATTTTGCCACACTTTTATACTTAGTACCATCCCAAGAATTATAAATTCTCCTAGAATCATGAAATCTATTAGTAGGTACCAACCATCTCTCTTTATTTCACCATATTTCCAAGAATTCATGGCACAAAGATCTACTTTTTACAAAAGCAACTTCAATTGTTTACCAATGGAAACATAATCAAAATATAACATATCTTTTCTAGGCATAGCATAGTTTGAACACTTCTCACTACATGTTAAGTAATCACGCTTTAATTTTTTCTTTCCTCTATCATTATTATTGCATTGACATTCAAGTGTATTGCCAATGTAGTTGTCTTATTCTGTTGGTGGATAGAGATTTGCAGCATGTATAGAAATCTCTAATCCTTGGCATATCGAATTGAATAAACCATACCAAGCATTCTAAACATTGCATTTAATTGCTCCCAACATGTAGGAACATTTATGCCATCTAGATTGCCATCCAATGTTTCTGGAAAATGTCTCTGGAAACTACACTAATAGTTTGTTCACGCTTGGTGTATTGATTTTCTATTTATCTACTCTATTCCTAGAACCCCCCATGTCTCGAAATAGAATTCTAAGCATACTATCTTGAAACTCCACTAAAGTCTAATGTTCATACCAAAGTGCTTACAATTCAATCACTCTTTGCATGATTTTATCAACCAAAGACAACTCCATATTAACCATGCCTTCCTCCTCTTGGTGATAGCATTATTCATGTGTATCAATAAACACATTATTATCATCATCATGCATCTCATACATCTCATGATGCGTAGGCCCAGTATCTTCTTCTCTAAGTTCTAAAGAGTTAAACCTTGAAGTATGTAAACCAAGATTTGTTGTTGCACTAGCTTCAAATCTCCCATCAATGTGTATACATTGCATAAGTTGATGGCATCCATTCTCCCACCATGGCAATAAGTTCTACATCTACACCATGCTCACCTTCATCCATTAGATGAGTTGGATGGTTCTTCATGCATCAAGATGTTATTTTCCACATAACTGGCTTTAAGCTCATTCACATTTACCAAAACTGATGGACGTATATTTCCACACAAGTCTTAGTGACACTGTGCATAATATGTCCTTATGCTTACATCTTGATAACCAAGACATGAATGCTTGCACTTGTAATTACATCTACATCCCCATAGACCATTATCTATTACCATTTGAAATAAAAATCATATACGTCTACATCTCTGTATACTATCATCTATTGCCATCATCTCCATAGACTATCATCTATTTCCATTTATTTCCACATAAGTCTTGGTGACAATGTGCATAATATGTCCTTATGCTCACATCTTAATAACCAAGACATGAATGCTTACACTTTAATTACAGCTACATCTCCATAGATGATCTATTGCCATTTGAAATAGAAATCATATATTATTATATAAATACAGATGTAAACCTCTCTCTCTCTCTCTCTCTCTCTCTCTCTCTCTCTCTCTCTCTCTCTCTCTCTCTCTCTCTCTCTCTCTCTCTCTCTCTCTCTCTCTCGTAGTGGTAATGATTTATGTGTGTGACGAGCCTCTTGAGTGTGTGCTTAAGTAAGGGCAAGGCATCTAAAAGCCTATGTCCATAAGGTTTGGTGCATGTAAGAAGGCAAGCATCAAAGCCAATGATAATAGTATTCCTTTCATCAATAAGAACCATAACAGGTTCATGAATTGGTATGCTGCCTGCCTATTGCTGGATCAGGTATCCTTCACCAATCTTTGATTTATAATAATAGTCACTACCTGTACTTCTATAATGTGTCGAATATAGCTAGCTAAAAGAATGGAAAGTTCATGAATTGGTATGTTGCCCGCCTGTTGTTGGATCAGGTATCCTTCACCAATCTTTGATTTATAATAATAGTCACTACCTCTACTTCTATAATGTGTCGAATATAGCTAGCTAAAAGAATGGAAAGTTATAAAACAAATATGTGAATCCCTTTTCTCCTCACCTTAAATTTCCAATGGAGTAAACCTTTTCATCATTGGCATGTAAGTTGGGTTTACCTATAGCACTAGCATCTCATTAACATAAATTTCTACAAACTCTTCTATGCCAAGAAATTATGTCCCCATGTAGGCTGTATTCCAAAGGTTTCTATTAGTGGGAGGTTAACACCATCATAAGCAATGCTTACATAGTCAATTTTTTTACTATGTTTGTGTCTAACGTGAAAAAACAATAATCTTGTTTTGATGTTAGAAACTTTATTTTTTTCACGGTGACTTTTTACCATTGGAAATATTAATTAAGGAGGTAAATTCAATGGTTATACGGTAAATTTTATTTTTGGACCACAATTGAAAAAATGATATTAATGTGAAAAACCAATCAAGTTAACTGACATGAAAAACCTTATTGGTGTTTCACGGCCCAACATGCTAGCATTTTTTGTTAATTTTTTGATAGGTGTCATGTGATTATTCCCATTGAACAAGAGAAGAAATATAAAAGAGTATATAGTTTAGTGGTTCTCTCAAGATTAGGGTTTTTTAATTTTAGGATTTTTGATGTTATGATCTCACGATATGCAACATTCATGACAAAAGAAAAATGTGAAGGAAAGAGATGATGTAAAAGAAAACAAGAGAAACTAGCGAACTAATCTCCTGCCCAAAAATTTAAGATGGTGTGTTCTTGCTTAATTGGGTGTTACATGATTGAGATTTAGATAATAATGTTAATGTTGATGATTCACAACCACGACCGATATAAGTTTTAGATGGAGCAAACTGCACAAGGATGTGTAGAAGGTGATTGGCGAGAGAAGACAAAGAAAGGAGATATGTAAAAGAAAGTGAAGTAATCGAATGCCTCTAACATTTATAATATATAAATGCCTTCAACTACTAGTTCATCATAGAACCATTAGAACACTATATCACTACCAGTAGATGAATCAAATCTCAATTTAGTCATCAATTTGCAAATAGGGCAGCTATTTTTTTATGATAGTTGGCATTTTCTTAATTCACAAACACGTGCCAACTTTATTGGGACCCAAGAGTTTTCTCTTGACCGTGAAAATTTAATGTTTTGCTATTTTAGTCTTGATGTTCATGAAGTGCATTCAGTTCAAAAATATGCTAAAAACATGAATGCATAGAAACATTTAATGCAGATCTGGTTTTTATGAGTTTTTTATGATGCAAAAAATTGAAGAAACTTTGATGTTCTAACTTTGGAGGGTTAAGTTGATGTTAGAAATTATTAGTAACATGTGCTTGGACAACTTTGATGTTCTAACTTTGGAGGGTTAAGTTGATGTTAGAAATTATTAGTAATATGTGCCTGAAAAACTTTGATGTTCTAACTTTGGAGGCTTAAGTTGATGTTAGAAATTATTAGTAATATGTGCTCTTGAACAACTTTAATGTTCTAACTTTTGGGGGTTAAATTGATGTTAGAAATTATTAGTAATGTGTGCTTAAACAAATTTTCCTATTGGGCCTTAAAGGTGTGAAAAAACCCTATTTTTCACGGTCATGAATTTTTCAGTATTAGCATCTTTGAGTTATCTGCTTCTAGATGGCTTGGAGTTGATAGAGAGGTTAAAGCAGACTTTAGAATAAGTTTTTTATGTTCCTCTTTGTGATGTGAAAAACCTTAAAGTTTTTCATAGTTGTGTGAAAAAATCATTAGTTTTTCATGGTTGGTTTTTCTCTTCTTCTCTTTACTTATCTAGCATCCTTATGGTTATGTTGCATGTGTTTGGACCCAGTTATGCCTAGACTTCTCCTTAGAGGTTAATGGCAAATGTAATCAGAAGTTCTCTAGCTCTTGTTTAAAACATTGTAGCTCTTCCTCCATCTAGTGTATTAGGATACCCATGGACATTATAGCAAATTCTTATGGTTCCATTCCTTTGTTTAGAATGGGTGCTTGTGTTTTTGCTACTTTTTCCTTTCCTTTAAAGTAGGAATTCAACTGAAATCAAATATTTTACTCCAACTTGAATTCCTACTGAATTCAAATATTTTACTTCAGCCTTTAATTTATGTGACACCTTCATAGTAGCCTTGAACTTTTTGTACCATCACTAGTACCTAGCATTGATTAAGCTTCCTTAAGGTTGTTGTATTAATGTGTGCACTATATGGTGGTTGTGGCCTATGTTGGAGGTTTGATCGTTAATGTTGAGATTTACCATGTTTGGTACTTCTTTTTAGAGGGCTATGTCAGAAGAAGTACTTCAACTTGCTGCTTAAACTCAATTCTCAAATCTGCCCACTAGCTTAAGGTAGCTTCAAGCTTTGTGAAATGTTAAAAGTCACAATATTTTAACCATGATGTAAATGTCATGTATGATGGAAATGCTAAAAGTCACAATATTTTAACCATGACGTAAATGTTTTGTGAAATGTTAACAATCACAATATTTTAACCATGATGTAAATGTCATGTATGATGGAAATGCTCAAGTCTCTCAATGCCATGATACCACAATGTTTTTATGCTATGTTTCCCCTCCATGCTCATGAGGATGTGTTAATGCCATGCCTATGATATGCCTCCATACACTATGTCAATGCATACCTATGAAAGTATAATGGATGCCAATACTATGTACACAAATGCTATAATAAAATATCATGTACTGCTGCCCAAGACTGTCATGATGAATGTATGGCAACCCTATGATGAATACGTGATGAAATGCTATGCCCATCTCATGAAGATGGAAAACTATGTCACTATGTATGCTGATGAAGAATGCTATGAAGTCTATGGATGCTACCTCAATAATGGCAGACCAATGAAGATGGAGGCTACAATGATGATGAAGATCCAATGTTCTAATCCAGCATGATGATGTCCTTTCTTATGGTATGCTTACCTTATGGATGTTATGCCTCAAGTTTATGCTATGCTCAATGGATGCTTTCCAACGAAGCCATGGATGAAGAGGCTATGCAATGCTCTACAAGCATGAGCCTACATCCGTGTGAGTATAAAGGCATAAACCTAGATACATTAGCCTATGGGAGTGAGTGCACCATGTGTGATGTGACCTAGCTCACCAAACCTACATGGGCCTATTTTATACAAAAAAAGGCCATGAGCCTATATACATGTATCTAAAGGCATGAGCCCACAGAGTTTAAAGGCATGAGTCTAGAGGTGTGAGCCCATAGATATGAGTCTAGAGGTGTGAGCCCATAGATGTGAGTCTAGATATATGAGCCCACATATATGAGTCTAAAGATATGTGTCTAGAGGCATGAGCCCACACACGTGCTTGGAGACATGATTCTACATTTATTCCCTTGTAATAGGATACTTGCGAGAGTTCTTCTTTTCTCTATTCTTGCTTATATGTATGCTATTGGGATACTTGCATGCTAGTATATGGTTGCTTGCTAGGTTTGCTTGTAGGTTTCTCCCTCTTATTGGCTTCTTCTTTCCCTACATTTTGTGAGAGAGAACCACCACGAATGATATTTGCTTTTTGCCTCTATCTATGTATAGAGAGCTCTACCTTCACCTCCTTAGCAAAGGAGCATTCTCATGTGACAATAGAGTGAGAATGTAATGAAAAACAAGCTAGTGCACCCACTGGCTTGAAGGTCAAACCAAACGACACATGATTTGACAAGACTAAGGCAAGGTGTCGCTTTTGAGGACTAGCCTAGGGCTTAGTTCCATTCCTCCATCTATTCTTAGCTGCTAGGATTACCCAATATTACTCGGTGTTGATTAGGTCATCACACTACAAATAAACACTACATTTTGGAGCTTTGGGTGTGTTAGTTTATTGTTTTTAATTTTTGTTTGAAGTTTATCGCATTCTAGCTTCATAGCTTGAAAGGGAAAATCCTCGTTTCATAAGAGAGATTGGGATGATAAGTAATGTGCAATAGTGTGGGCATATAATACAACTTACAAGGAAGCCACTGGCTTTACCCCATTCTCATTAGTGTATGGATAAGAGTGTATGTTGCCCATAGCACGTGCCTTAGGTTTCTTGATCAACACACCTTGCCCATGGGGCAAAATCCTTGAAAGAGAGATTAGTCACACTAAGTGGACAAGATGAGTGGAGAGGAAAATCAATTAGTCCTTCTGTATGACACTAGACATGAACTATTCCCTAGGAGGCTTACCAATATATGGTCGGGGCCATATAGAATTATAGAGGTGAAAGGGAACAATAAGGTACAACTAATGGAATTTGATGGGACATGGTTCTCACCAAAATAAACTTTGATAAGATTAGACCATATTGGATGGGACATGGGTTCTCACCAAAATAAACTTTGATAAGATTAGACCATATTGGGTTTGATTAATTCTTTGTATATAATAATTTTAAGTTTCTTAAGTCGCTTACCTTTCTTCCCTGATTTATATGATTTGGAGTCCACAAAGCTTAGATTTCAGTACATTGAATCAAGAAATAGATTAGTGATTGTGATTCAGAGTGGAATTCACTATAAATACATAAGCATTGAACTTAATTAAGTGTGTATTAGAGTGGAATTGTTAATTTTTATTCATGAATTTCATAATTTTGAGCTCTCGGATTGGAAGATGTGAGCACACATTTTTAGAAAAAAGACATGAGTCAACACATGTGAGCTTGGAAATGTGATTTGTGAGCCTGGAATGTGAGCCATAATTCTAGAGGCATAAGCCAACTAGATGTGAGTCTGGAGATAGGTATACCTAACTAACTATAACTGCCTTGATGACTTATATAAGGACATACCTACTCATGTCCTTTAAAGATTTTCCTATCATCATATAGTCTGTATCATTTCCAAGGAAAACTCTTATCCTTTGTAATTATTAGGGGTCAAAAACTAGGCCAAACCAACTCTCAAGTTGGGAGACATAAGCCCACAGTCCACGAAAAAAGATATGAGCCTAGAGGTAGGTATAACCAATTATAACTACCTTGAATACTTGTTCAATTAATATGAGCCTAGAGATGTGAGCCTTGATCCTAAACATGTGAGTCAAGTCTAGAGTATGAATCAATCCAAGAGCCTCATAACATTTAATTTAAAGAGCCACATGACTAATTCCCCAATTCACTCCGAAAAAAGATACTCTCAAAGAAGTGGACATGAATTATTCACATAAGAAGCACCCTAGGGAGAGGTGCATGAAGACCAAGATGAAACTACCCCAAGAAAGTTAACAAGTGACGCATGAGCAAACTCAATCCAGGGAGACCCTAGGGAGAGGTCCATGTTAACCCATTCCAAGGGTTAACAAGATCATTATCTTATATCAAGGAGTCAAGGTAGATACACTAAAAGGTCATACATTCAAGATATGAAGCAATGGTGTCCAAATCCACAACTTGGACGGGCACTCGTAATGGTCCTATGGAATACTTATGTGATTTTTGTTTCAAGAGCATGTGGTAGTAAGTTAGGATGAAGTCCCAAGTGATGTACTTCATGGATATATTATGAAAGTAGTCATTATAATAGCATTAGGCCTCTTATGAGCCTAAAGTACCCGGCTTGCCACAATTTAAGTGAGTGTGAACACTTATGGCCATGTCTATAAGTGAAAATCTCTCATAATACAAAGAACTCTCCCATTGTGCAATAGAGTCTTGCTCTTGATAATTCTCTTACTAATCTCTCTCTCTCTCTCTCTCTCTCTCTCTCTCTCTCTCTCTCTCTCTAATGCATGCTAGTGAGTGTGTGTGAGTGATGTTTAGGTGAGAGGAGGGACAAGTACACGTAGTGCAACATGGCGGTGTGACAACGCACAGGAGACGTAGTGGAATTGCTTCTCAAGGAGTTGTAGAGCTTGGAGACCCCAAGGGTTACGAGCTCGGTCATTGGAAAGATCCCTTGTTGAATGTGTTTCAAGGAGGGTTAGGGTGAGCCATAACATTTTTGGCACCACTGTGGAATTGCTTCTCAAGGAGTTGTAGAGCTTGGAGACCCCAAGGGTTACGAGCTCGGTCATTGGAAAGATCCCTTGTTGAATGTGTTTCAAGGAGGGTTAGGGTGAGCCATAACATTTTGGCACCGCTGTTGGAGAGTCATCCCTTAGCTTTTTACATCGTTTTTCTCTAATATACACATTACCCATTACCCATTATCTTGATTAATGGTTTCCCATGAAAAAGTTGTGGTTTTTATGGTGATTTATGTCTGATTTGGTGTAGAATAGCTTTCTTTTTTGTTTGATAAAGAATGCTTTTTTGCTTAATTTTTAGCTTAAATCATTGTTTTTGTTACTGTTAATTTAGTTTTTAATGTTCCTAGGGCTTGCACATAGAGTGTATTAGGATTTGTTTGCTTCCATTGCATCAAAAAATGCAATAGAATGTAATTTTTAGTGATTTTTAGCTTTCTTTAAAGCAACATAGAGCTAGAATCATTAATTTTTGCTTGAATTGTATGTCTTTTGTTTGATTTGTATGCATTAGAGTGTTAGCAAGAATTAGGAATAGCTTAATCCTTTTATTTATTTATTTTTAAAACCATCAAAAAGCCCTTGATATCAACTAATCTTCCTTAATTAACTAGTTTTGTCATTAAGGGTAATTGATCCACTTCAAGAGGGAAAAAATTTTAGAAAATATGTTTTTTGGGGTCAAAATTGATCGTGTAAGAGGTCGAAATTAGTGTTTTTGGGTGTTTTGGGAGCATCTAGATGCATCAAAACATCTAATTACATCAATTTCTTCATCAATTGGAGGAATTTGGCTCTCTTTTTGCTTAATTTTGCATAAAGAGAATATATTAGAATTAAGAGTCTAATTAATCTCTAATTATAGATTAATTTACATATTAGTTGATGCACATAGCTTAGCAATTCCATGCTTTATCCAATGATGTGCTCAATGTTGTGAATTAATTAGTGATTAATGGTGGTTAATTAGAACCCTTAATTAGTCCAAAAGAAGAAAAGATTAATCGTTGATTAATTCTTAAGCACCTTTTTCATAACTCATTAAGGCTAATAAGCATTGAATGAAAAGATACCAATGAGTTATCAAATTATCCATTTTGGGGGTTATTTAATGAAGGGTGTAAGGGGCTGTCATAAAAGTGTTAACTTTTTTAATTCCCACTTGCTTTTTTGGGAAAATGCCCATATCTCCCCAATTTAAAATTCAAAAAATATTTTCCCCAAACAAGGAAATTCAAATTCCCCTCTAGACTCTAATTTTTGTTTTTGACATTTCACGCCTTAAAGTCTCACACCCAAAAAAAAACATGAACCACCTAGTTCACGCCATGAACCGTATTTTTGCTGGTTCACGTGAAACACTCCCTATGCCAAAAATTAAATAAAATCGGATGTTTCATGTGTTAAGGTTTCACGCCTTAAGGTCTCACACCCAAAAAAAAAAATCTATGAACCATCTAGTTCACATCATGAACCATACCTGTTGTTTCATGTCATGAAATAGTTCCCGCAAAAAATAAAGATAAAAAAATCGGGCGTTTCACACATTAAGGTTTCATGCCTTAAGCAGTTCACGCCTTAAGGTCTCACGTCCCCAAAAAAAATCCATGAACCACGTAGTTCATGCCGTGAACTGTACCTATTGGTTCACGTCGTAAAACAGCCCCTGCGTCCACACAAAAAATAAATAAAAATCGGACGTTTCACACGTTAAGGTTTCATGCAAAAAAAAAAAATCAAACTCAATAAAATCCATGAAGTCCACTTCACATCATGAATCGCACACCCTGCTAGTTCACGTCGTGAAAGGGGGGCCATTGACCAAAAAAAAAAAGAGAGTCTAGAAAACAGCCATGTTTGGAGGCTTATATCTCCTAAACCGTGAATCCGATGAACATGCTCTAGTGCTCATCGGAAAGTAGGCATCGAGCTATTCGAAATTGGTCTTGAGAGTCCGAGGGAAAAATTCATCATTTTTGCTTTCAACCAGTAGCCTCAAAATTTGACCCCAAAAATTGAGGCAAAAAGGGTCCTTAAAGCACTAAAAATCGCCACAGCCCAAAAATGATTGCAAACCATATTCGGGCTACTTTTTGAGTGTCTAACGACAAATCACGATAAAATCAGAGGAAAAAAAGTTGTAGTACTCCAAAAATACTATAACTCTCTCATATAGAGTTTTTTCAAATTCCTTTTGGAACATATTCATCTAAAAAACGGGCTGCAAAATAGGAAAAATCATTTTGGAAAAAAAAACTTATCTTGAGACAGTGATGGAAAATATGTTTTGAGACCTCTTCTTCCATCTGGGATGCTAATGGCATGCATTTTTTCGGGAAAAATATCTCAGGTTCACGTGCATGTAGCGCCTAAACTAATTAGGGCAAACGGACACTCGTTTGACCCAATGAAGGGTACGCCAAGCCTCCTGAGGCTGTAACGAACTGTTAAAAAAACTTAAAAAGTAAAAAAAAAAATTTGTGCTTGCTCATTAAAGGAGAAATTGACAACGTCAAGATATGGCCTCAATAGAGGGATTACGTGGGCTCACACCCAAACTAAACCCAATGGCTGCAATCTTCAAGCCATTGAAGATCCATGCCCCAAATGCATGCCCCAATGGCTGCAATCTTCAAGCCATTGAAGATCCATGCCTACAACAAGCGTGTCATCAAGTTTTACACCCACTGTCACATCAATCCCTCCAGGATTTGGCCCCTTGCCTAGCACTATCACAAGTCCTACACCTTTAGACATGCTAGGTACCAACCCTTTGTAACCCCTAAATACCCACACCTTGGATGTATTGACTAATCTAGGAAGAGGGGTTGCCCAAGGACTAAGTGAGTCCCTACCCACATTAGCACCCACACACGACCTTAATGACTCATACAAAAACATGGCCATATAGATTTCCAAAATCATGGGCAAATACGATGGAACAATTAATCCTATTCAATTCATACAAATGTTTGAACAACGATGTGAAGCCTTTGGAAATCCAAATTGCCCTGCCAAGGTACATGCGTTGAACCTATGCTTAGTGGGAAAGGTTAGTCGATGGTTCATCACATTGATGCTAGCGATTAAAATAAATTTCAGGACCTTAAGAATAACCTTTATCCATAGCTTTTCCAGACAAGGTGGTCAGTGGAGTGCAGCAAAATAACTCTATTCAATTGAGTGGAAACCAAACGAAACCATTAGAGATTTTATCCTTCAGATAAAAATCTTGGACTCATAATGTGAGCCATGGGAGAAACTAAACCATGCTCAATTGAAGAGATATTTCATTATGGGCTTAAGGAATAACAGAGTACACAACTTGATCATTGTATCTAATCTAGAAACATTCGATCAATGCTGTAAAGAAGCAATACATTTAGATGACAACATGATGGAGGATGATCACGATACGAGATGTTCTTCATCTAGACACCAAGTGAAGCAATAGCTAAAGAAAAATTGATCTCGGAATTGTCATTCCCTGAATTCTATGCAACCTTGCTTAAAAGGCTTGAACCAGAATCTCCAAGAGAGGATGAGCCCCCTAAAAACCAACCATCCTTAATGCCTCTCCAAGTGATGGGCGAGATGCCTTGTGTTCAATACAATCACTACGTCTATCCCAATCCCCATTGTGTATACATGGTGCCTATTTTTCTGTATTGTATTTATTGCAAAACCTTTGGTCATGACATACCCCAATGTCCCAATTCACCTACAGTTAACTCAAAACCTCCATCTCCCGTGCCCTAAGCAAACATAGTTCAAAGGGTCAAAACTACTCAAAAAATAGTTCAACGAACACTTCATTGTTTTTATTGTCGTGGACTGCACAAAGTAGCAGATTGCACAGTTTGGAATACTTCCATGCGCCCACAATCACTGACACTTTGCAACCCATATGTGAATGATGTGGCATCGATCACATATTCCAAGATTGCCCAAGGCGAGTTGCTTCACTGCAACCTATCTCACAATCACTGACACTTTGCAACCCATATGTGAACGATGTGGCATCGATCACATATTCCAAGATTGCCCAAGGTGAGTTGCTTCACTGCAACCTGTCTCACAAAATATAACTCTTAACGTCTTAAGTATGCAAAACGAGCAATTATCCATGGTACCCTTAAATGTTCTTACACGCTTACAAGACAAGGCACAAGAAATAGTTAAAAAGAATTTAAAAGAAAATACTTCGAAATGGGTAGAGGAATATGTTTTAAAATAGAAGACAAAAGAGGAAACAAAACCTTCTAAACCCAAGAAAAACAGGGGACAACAAACTATCAAAACCAAAGGTGAAATAAAGAAGAAGAGCCTATGGAGGACATAAAGATATGGAAGAATTAACCTCAAAGACTACCATACAAACCACAACACCGGCATGTGCGACACATGATACAAAAGCCCATAAGAAAGTTCGTTCTCGTCGCATGGCAAACCTAATGAAAACTTGACAATCCAAGGAAAGTTAGAAGATGATACAAGTTCTAGTATGTCACTTAGTGAGGATGAAACAAATTCTAATTCATCACTAGGTGCACCTCATAAACCAATCAAGAAACTAGAACCCGCCCAACCACCCCAAACTGAAAATCATGATCACATGACATATGAAAAATGCAAGAGGAGAGCATGCTTAGCATTGTTGAGTGACATACAAGATCACCGGTTGTGATAAAACCTCATCATGCCAATCCTAAAAAAGCAACCAGAGGAGTATCGCTTCCCCTTTCAAGAGGAAGACATACTCTCTAAAGAAGAGTCATTAGAGGCAGATTGCACAAATGATGCAGTTGAAAAAGCACGTGAGGAATTCAATGAATCCCTTACGAAATTATAGCAGTCCCAAATCCTTATTTAGAAGAGTGCTCTTCTCTCATGGTGGTGGTGAAGCCAACATAGCGTCAGCACTTGCACCTTTAAAGACTAAACATGAGTTATACCAAGATATAAAGAGCTACATAGAACACGACTGTAAAGATTCACAAGTTTCCAACCAAACCTCAATCAAAGTTGTCAGAGGATGGAGTGTGCCATTGTACACATTGGGTACCATTGAAAAAGCTAAAAGCCACATAGAGGATGAAAGTGAATGAGAATATGAAACGGAAATGGGATCTAAAGCTGAAACAAAAACTAAAACATCCATGGTTCCTCTTAAATATTATATCATAATATGGTTGGATTTCCCTACGGGCAATGATGTTAAGCGCAAATGTGTGTTGATTAGTCCTCGAACTAGTCATAACATCATGATAATAGACACTTAGGTGTTATTGGGACAACCTAAAATCATCCCTAAAGATAATGGTCTTACAAGAGGTGCTAATGGAAAAAACATTAAATTTAGATTCCATGTTACCCTAAATTTTCTTGAGTATGATGTCATCTTTGGTAACTTGGGTAAGTGACTCGTTGTATTCAATTGATGAATCCATGCAAATAGTCACCTTGAACACTCATGGAGACATTGTGCAACTGCTACTATAGAGGGAGGAAGAGACCTTGGAGGAGCTGGAACTTCCAACATATCTTACTGAGAATATCCCAAGAATTATGGTTGGATTATAACTTTTCACTAGACTCACGACAATTCAAGCACAACTTTATCCAACATGAGAGCACAATCTCATGACCCTCGAGTTATGGGATTCGTTAGGTCAACGAACACTCATGGCTCATCCTGATAGAATTCTATTCACACAAGACTTGAACATGCCATGTTTGGGGTACTTTGAACATACAATGTATATTGAAACTAACCCCCTTACTTGCAAGTTTTTTTGTGGTTTGTTGGAAGTAGATTTGATCTTGGGCCATAAGGGGACTATTGTTGCCCAAGAACCACTGTGCTTTGCTAGCGAGCGACGATAGGGTCATCATGATGGTCAATGACACAAAGTTGACAATACCATACTGCTAGGAAGAGGATCCAACCCTAATGGATTTCTATGATGCTAAACACAAAAAGTTACAAGCCTCTTCCACGGAAGCCCCTCTACACAATGACCTACCATTTGCATCAATGACCAACTCCGATAAATCATCTACCCCCTTAACTCCATCCTCACCAACAAAGTCCAATGCCATAACCTTGCAATCCACATCTAGTCCTAAAGAAGTTCCCCAAGCGTAACCATCTATCTCTAACAAGGGACTAAATGGAAAAGCTCCAAAGCCAATGCCTCTTCATCAACCAACCTCACCACAGGAGACAGATGCATGTTCAAAAGCCTCATCATCAAGAGACTCAAGCCTCATTGACAACAATGCCCATGAGTCTCGAAACCACAACCTCAACGCCAACCAATGTGAAGAAGGGCTCAAAACCTTCCAGTTTATCCACATAGAAAACTCCACCATGACAGACAAAATCAAGATATCTTAATGGTATCAAAATGTGGGTGGAGAAATAGTTACTTGTAGCCCAAGGTTACTACGAAGACACCAATCCAACTTGGGTGCCTCGATCATCAAAGCCTCTTCCTCAACGCAACGCTCAGAGGGGCCAAGGAAAAATAAAAGTACTCCACAACACCATCCACAAAAGCCTATGCAAGTTCCTCAAAGAACTCCAACAAGTCAACAAGTGTGGGTGCCAAAAAGGCTACTACAAGCTCAAGTGTACTACCAAGGTAATACCAAAGCTTGGATTTCCAAGTGCATCAAAAAGTCCCCTAAGCCTCCACAAAAAAAAAAGAAACCTCAGCACCAAATGCATCAACCATTAACTCCTATTGTTCATCACATATGGGTGCTTATGAACGTGCTTCAAGAACAAGGGTATTATGATGGTAATACCTTCATATGGTTGCCAAAATCAAACAAAGTGAAGACAGCCTCACCACCGACATCAACCATTAACTCCTACTGTTCATCATAGATGGGTGCCTGCGAATGTGCTTCAAGAACAAGGGTATTATGATGGTAATACCTTCATATGGTTACCAAAATCAAACAAAGTGAAGACAGCCTCACCACCGACTTCAACCCCAACAACTTCACCTAAAGTTCGACAAGAGTGGAAACCTAAGCAACACCAAGCAAGCCACTCAAAAAATATACAAGAGCTTGCGTGTTCATTCAAACCCAATGGCAACCAACCAGAAGCTGTACCTACCGCCTCGATGACACGACCCACAAATTCAAGATTCAATTCCCATGTCCGACCGCAAACAGAGATTTATGAGCACATGAAAGACAATCTCACAATGCTCTTGTCACTCCTCTTGATGAGAAGCATAAGTACAGAAGTTACTCGTGACAAATATAAGAACCTATTCTTTTAAGAAAGACAGTAGACACAAGAACCTATTGCTCGCCAAGTGGTAGCAAAAGAAGAAGAAGAGGGAGTCCCAGTATTGCCTAGCTAAAAATGGTAAAATATCACAAGAAACTCTCTTCACGAGCCAATACATTTTTGTTAAGCTTATAGCTTACTATTCTTTGTGGAACGATTATCAGTTGTTTCAAAAGCACCAACAAGAGCTACAGGAAAAATCAAGAGGGGCGGATGCTCTAGCACTGTCCATCAATGTGATTAAAATCAAGGAGCTAAATATGTACAGCCAACTGTGGCCATAATCACCAGATCCCAAAAGGGGAAAGAGAAGCTGACTGTGTTAGATGAACCGATCAGCATAAAGAAACCAGGATGGAATTGAAAAAGCAAAAACAAGTCACGGACTCTGTGACAAAGGAGGTGCAAGAAGCATAGAAGAGAAGTTGGAAGCAAACCTTTTAGATCAGACAAGGTCTAAGGGGAACAAAAGAAAGCCCAGAGGAGGTAAAAGAAGAAAAGCTGCATAAAGATAAGCCTTGTAAGGAGTTAAATGAAGAACTGTCATAGGAGGATAATCCTCACATGATGGCCATGATGGCGGAATGAAATTCAACTAAGGGATACAATGCTGGCCAAGGCAAATCAATCAGAACTGGAGTTGCAATACGTATGAACACATCTCATGCAGGAGCAAAGCAAACAACGGAAGCTGCACGAAGAGCTGCTAATATAGTCAAGCATTAGATGAGGGCATAAGCGTCGCCAATTTCTATAACCAATCAAGTAAACATTCTCCTTTTAGCACAATTGGTGAATCTAGAGCAGGCCAAGCAGACATGCATAGGCAACAGAGCAACTGAAGGCCATGGCACAAAATCTGGAGTATGCTGCCTACTCACTTTCTAAGTTCAAACAATAATATGAGGAAGAGGGATGGGACTTGCTAATAAACCCCTCCAAGCTAAATGAATTTCTTAGCAAATATAAGCAAGAGGAAAAATCCACATCCCAAATCCCCGGATCTTCATCAGCGGATCCGAAATGATGGTGCGTAGCTATTGCAGGGCAAGATGAATTCAAAGTTGAACCAGAAATTCATGATGAAGACAAAGATGCACTATAGCAGCTGGAATGCAACAAGCAAATACACATAAATTATTATTTTATTCTTTAAATTATCAAGCTACACATGCTAATGCAAATGGAATTTTTGATACAATATAGCCCCGTGATAATAGGGAAGGCTTAGGATGTGATCCCCAGGTAGTAGATAGGCACTAGCGAAAGAATAAAGGGCAGCTTTAGTCAAACAACACTAGGCCACACCCACCCCTCCATCAATCATTTCGATTAACCTCTAAAGCACCCCACTAGTGTAAATCCACCAGGCGTGCTAGGTGTTGAGACGTCACAGTTTGGTGGGACCTAAAGAACTGGTCGACAAACATAGGCTGATATTAGATGGCAGCGCACATGCCCGCACATTGTAACCACATGTAATTATTGTAACAAACTTGTAACAAAATGTTATTGTAGCAGAAAGGCCAACGGTGGCAGGACATGAAAGAGGGTCCTTCCAAGATAGTGAAGAGAAGGAAATAGTTAGGAGAAAAGGGATATAGAGAGGATAGAGAGTTAGACATTGTATTGCCCAAGTTTTGAAGAGCATAGTAATACAATGTTTGCACATTATTCATTGTGTACTGTTTGAGTAAGCGAGTGAGAGAGTGAGCTTCTGTGCTTTCTATGCATTTCTTTTATTAGTCTGTGAGTTCTGAATCCATTGGGCTTAGGCATTGAGACAGACCTGACTTCAATCAGTGAGCGACTGTCTTGTCCGTTGGATTGACCCCACTGACACAAACTATCAACAAGGAAGCCGTAGATTGGTCTCTCACATGGACCATCTCTTAAGGATGCCTCTCAAGGATGATGTAGATTGGTCTCCAATAAGATGCAAGCATCATTGTTCTTCTAGAAACCCCAAGCAACTCATATATTGACAATCACTAGTGGGTCGAGCTTATCAGCCATGTGGCCGAGACATCCAAGAGGCACATATTCAAGCAATAACATAAACTCAAGTGGTGGGTCGTGCTTATCGACCATGTGGCTGTGAAACATCCAAGAGGTACATACTCTGGAAATAACATAAATTCACTGGTGGGTCGAGCTTATAGGCCATGTGGCTGAGACATCCAAGAGGCACATACTCTGGCAATAACATAAACTCAAGTGTTGGATCTAAGAGGAGTGCCATAAGCTCAACCATTCCCAACAACAACTTCAAACGGTAAATGAGAAGGTTACCAAGTTAGAAGTTGAGCTTAAAAAGCACAAAGAGAAGTTCACACGCTTGAGAAATGAGCCTATAGGCCACCCAAGAGGAGTTCACCAACTCTAACAAGCAGGAGATGCCCTTTGACTACAATACTAATAAGCAACCAAGAATGGTGGCAACCCTGGCACATGAAGCCATAAGGTCCAACTCCTAGAAGAGGCCAAGAAAAATATAGCAAAAGAAAGCCATTAGTGCGGCCAAAACCAATTTGCAAAAAAGTGTGAAAATGCCCTCGTGGCGGCAACCAAAGAGGCAACAAGAGGCCCTGACCAAATTCCATGAGCTGACCAAAATTCCATGAGCTGACCAAATCCACGAGTATAACTAAGAAATTATTAAGTGGACATCTAAAGAAAACCAATAGCTCCTCCAACATACAAAACCTCATCAACAAGACACACACATAAATTCATAAGATAGAAACATTTGCCCCTTGGTATGATAGCCCCTTGGAAGGATGCAACCAAAAGAAGCTAGATATGTTTCTCTCGTAGGGGAAACCTTGACACCTTACCACCCAATAGTCAGTCCCCCATGGATACACTCAACATCATTGTATCTTTTTATCTAGCCCAATCTCAACCCCCACCTTCTACACCATCCTTGCCCACATTAACTCCTCACAACCAACCCTTGCCATCCTCTTCTTCTCCGACCAATCCATTTCCTTCTTGGACATATGCACTCCATTGAATCTCACTCGGTTATGTCCAAACTTGCCACGTGCTGCCACTTGTTTGTTAACTCCACACTCTTTAACCGACAAGAAAGACAATTTTCTCAAACTCATGGCACCCCTCAGCGCCTCAACTACCCCATCAATGAAGATCTACTTCACTCTACCATGGTAGTGACGATGTTGAGATTTATAAAGCAACCTTACCTCGAGCTTGATGCTGTCAAATGGGAAAGTGACAAACTTCACGTACATACTTGCTTAAGACTAGAACTAGTTGCCTAGGTATTTTTAAGCTTTGCTTGGCCTAATAGGCAACCTCTTGTCTGATTGATCCATGATAGTGTATAGACAACCTCTTGTCTGATTGATCCATGATAGTGTATAGGCAACCTCTGGTCTGATTGATCCATGATAGTGTATAGACAACCTCTTATGTGATTGATCCATAATAGTGTTTTCTTCTCACCTCCATCAAGCTTCAAGCAAGCTCTACTTTCACTCCCTTACTAAAGGGAACATTCTGGTAGAAAACCAGAGTGAGGATGTGATGGGTGGGCTAGCCCACCCACATTGGGAAGTTGCACTTGTGGCTCTAAGGCAAGACCAAACAACACTTGTTTCGACCAAGGTTATGGTAATCTCTTGACTTGAACAACGTATAAACTCTAGTAGCTATGAATATCTCTATTTTTACCAATTGAGAGAAGTTAAAACTAAAGTCGTATTTTTACCAATTGAGAGAAGTTAAAACTAAAGTCATATTTAGGATAATACATACTTTCACGACCATGACAGAGATGGAAATATTTAATATTAACAACTTGAAATAGACCGCCAAAGGTATTAAAAGTGGAAAGAAAGGTGATAAAAAGTGTATAAAAGAAACTTTCCATGATGAACGCATACATATGAAATGACTAAGTTTTCTCATGAAATCTTAACTGTGTGCCAAATCAACACAAGATGGGATCGCCAAGTTTTATTTAATGTGCTTAACTAAGTTAGGGACACCCGTTGGGGAAAGAACCATAGTCCTGCCAAGGTAGGCCAAAAAGCTATACCATCTCAACAAGGATGCAATAGTTAGTGGGCCCAAACACGTGATCCTTAACAAATAGTTTTCTCAACCCCACGTAGTAAGGTAAAGATGTCAGGATCTTTATGACACTTGGAGAAGCATTACACAAACTCAAACACAAAAATTAATAGAACATAATAAGCTTTACAAGTTATTATATATATATATATATATATAAGCACAAGAAAATAACATATGCTAAAATTATAACAATATCGTATACTTGAGTCTATTATTGACCATGAGGCCAACACTACACGCACTGGCAACACTTATGTCAAGTATCTTGTGACCTTCAAGAACCATCCTATTGAAATAGATGCCTGAAAGGTTTTTTCGTTCTTACCAGAATCTCATCCAATCATACCATACACGCAATTGAGGTCAATTGCAACACCTGAGTAAGAGGGAATGTTAGTAATAAACTCTATGGTCAAGTGGGGACGCCCATGTGATCATTGATGTCATATAGGAATGTGGGTGATGCCATTATTTTAATTCTATATGTGAAGTATGTAGATCAGGTCAGTATTTGTGTACGGGATACACCTTTTATTTATATCATTTTCTAGGATTAATGTGTTTAATTAGCTATGTGCGGCGCTGGCATAATATAGTCAGGATTAATGTGTTTAATCGGTTGTGTGCGTTGATTAATATTATTTTAGTGCAGGCTATGTGTTAGTCGGCGGGTGGAACATGCATTGGACCACAATGAGATATCTTGGAAGACATGTGATCACCTCTTAGGTTTTCATATTTGGCATTTATATTTTTGGAAGGCCCTAGCCTCAAACCTTTGTATATACCAAAAAGTATTTTTATGCTTTTGGTAGGCCCAAGACTCTATAATTAGGCTTGTTATATTTTTGGAAGGCCCTAGCCTCAAACCTTTGTATATACCAAAAAGTATTTTTATGCTTTTGGTAGGCCCAAGACTCTATAATTAGGCTTGTTATATTTTTGGAAGAAGCTTGTATGTTCAAAGACTCAAAAAGCTATTAGGCTTTATTTTTGGAGTATCTTTTTGTAAAAGCAAGCATCAATATATTTAAAATATGGGTAAGCCATATGATGAGCCACAATCACCTAGGGGAGATTGAACCCAACCTTGTGTCGACGGTGACCTCTTGTCCATTTTTCAAGCTTTCATGGTTTATGCTATTTTGTTGAATTGTTACACAAGGTTTTGGTGTTCAATTTTTGCAAAGTCTTTGTTCTATTAATTTTAGGATATTTTATTTGCTTGTTGTTAATTTGTCTTCCATTTTAAAAAAAATAATATACCTTGTATGGTCAAAGACTCAAAAAGCTATTAGGCTTTATTTTTGGAGTATCTTTTTGTAAAAGTAAGCACCAATATATTTAAATATGGGTGAGCCGTACGATGGGCCACACTCACCCCCCAAGGGAGATTGAACCCAACCTTGTGTCGATGGTGACCTCTTCTCTATTTTTCAAGCTTTCATGGTTTATGCTATTTTGTTGAATTGTTTACGTAAGGTTTTGGTGTTCAATTTGTGCAAAGTCTATGTTCTATTTGTGAGTTCACTTGTGGGGTTTGTTGGGGCATGTTCATGCGCATTAGTGCATTGTGAGTCTTACTCACACGCCTTGGACTTCATTGATGATTTTTCACACGTGTGAGGTGTGATTCACACACTTAGCATTTGTGAGTGTGTTTACATATATTATATGCTTTGTGGGGAGTGTTCGCACGTAGCTATACACACCATCATCATCATTGACATCCCTCTTATGACTGACACTATACACACCATCATCATCATTGACATCGTTTTGATTCTATTATCGATCTTAATTGCATGAGATCTACTCAGGCACTATCTTTGTGGCTACGAGATCGCTACCTTGACTTGCCATTTTGTGCTTTGTATCGCATATCTTTCACAGCTTTCATACATACCTTTGGCAATTGAGACTCGGACCTCTAGACCTTCACTCGCTAACTTCATGCTATGATGAGGTGGATTACTCATGTCATCAGCAGTTGTTCAAGCTCGAGGCATTGATACCTGCTCATTGGAGGTGTTTGTTTGATGAGGGGAGTGTACGTTACTGTTGGTCTAGATGGTGCGGTCATGGTGCTTTCATTATTTCATTGCTTTGCC
>NC_141076.1:22143494-22228494 GCF_041138505.1 Cibotium barometz | reverse complement strand
CGCTGCAAATGGCTCGCTCCATTGGATCTTTGCACTTAGGTTCGACCGACGCCGCCCCCGCTTCCTCCTCCCTCCGCCTCTCGTCGCTGGGCGGAGAGAGGCTGAGCCGCGCGGCGCCCAAAGCCCTGCACTGCCGTCGGAGGCTGCCGTCGGTACTGACGGTTGCCCGCACTGACAATGCCGATAGCATAGGCAGTCACCGCGACCAAATTACAAAGACTGCCTCACTTCTCTTGCTCAGCTCTCTTTTCGCCACATCCGCCGGCTCTCCTGCCCAGGCTGTCACCGCCCAGGACATCACCAACGCCCTCTTGGAGGTTGGCTCATATGTACTCCCATGTGTCTTCTTTGTATTAATTGCTGTTGACACAGAGAAAGCAACATTGTACTCTATTCACATCATCACTCTGAGCTACCCATTCTATGGCATGGATGTGATTCGGATCATCAGCCAACCTCTTTTGGTCCCTCACATTTGATCTTCACTGGCTTGCTTGTTCCAGGTCCAGGATGTGACTCAGAAGGCTACAGGGGCTGTAGGGAGTGCCTATGGAAGTACCAAGGCATTCTTAGAGCAGCTTTTTACCACAGTGAAACCTGCAGTTGATGCAGCTGTTCCATATGTGCAAAAGGCCAGAGATGCTGCTGTGCAGGTGGCAGCACCCATTGCATCTGATGTGGCCACACAGGCAGATAAGGCATTAAAGGATGCTGGAGTTGATACAAAGTCTGTAGTGGAAGCAGCCAAGGTCCTGTCTTTTAATGACACACGCCCTTTCCTTTGGTAGCTATTCTGTAATGGTCAATCACACCATTTTATTGTGAAGTGAAATATCATGATTTGAGTGTTTGACTGCTCAAGCAGACTGCTGCGGTGGTTGCTGGGGAAGCAGCTGAACAGACAGCTAAGGTTATTGAGCGTGCAAAGCCTGTGGCATCAAGTACCTTGGACTCCATTGTGTCAGCAGATCCCCTCTTCCTTGCTGGAGGAGCAGGAGCCCTGCTCTTCTTATACTTGTTGGCCCCTTCTCTGTTATCCTCAGCTGCATATGCTGCTAGAGGGTATAAAGGTAACACTATAGCCACTGCAATGTAGCATTTTGTGTGGCTGCTCTTTGTGGCAGATCTGATACGTTTTGTGCAAAATCATGCTCCAATTCAGGTAATTTGTCAGCAGCTCAGGTGCTTGATTTGCTCAGCAAATCTGACTTCATCCTGGTGGATGTTCGAACTGACAAGGAGAAGTCGAAATCAGGGCTTCCAAGCTTGCCACGAAATGCGAAAAACAAGTTCTTGTCTGTTCCGTAAGTCCCCCAGTCCTTCACTGCTCCAGTGCTGCATACCCAAGGTACAAGTCTTGCAGTAATTTTCCTCGACTCCATGCAATCATCAGGTTGGAGGAACTTCCTGGAAAGCTGAAGGGCCAACTGAGAAATCCACGGAAAGTGGAGGCAGAGATAGCTGCTCTCAAGATTTCTCACTTGAAGAGGATTGGCAGAGGATCAAATATCATACTCCTTGACTCGTACGCTTCTTCTCTCCTTTTTGTGATCTTTCATGTGCATGAGTTAATGTGCTAATTAACAAGTTTCTAATCGGAAAAATTTGAGAGAGAGAGAGAGAGAGAGAGAGAGAGAGAGAGAGAGAGAGATTGATCACGTTACATCTATGGAAGGTCATTCTTATCAGAGACCATGTCGGTGTAGATCTATGATGCCAAGTATCAAAAACAATTATTTGGGTCTGGTTCTCGCGTTGGTTTTGATTTTCATTTGGTTTTACAAATAATATGGGTGTCAAAATCTTTTCGTTATCAGTTAATTAATGAGAAGGGCTTCAACTTTTTAGGTGGAAGCTTTGATTAATTATTATTTTTTAAACCTTATGTTGCTTTCGGAAGGCGGTGGGATTTTTCCAGAGGTTTCGTGGTTTCACCACTTCTCTCTCCCTTTCATGAGCACTTTTTTTTTTCTCTAGGCAGTGGCTGAAATGTCCGAGGAACCTTAAAGTGCCGCCGAATACAACGAAACGAATATGGCCTGTCACAACCAGGTATCACAGCATCTCGGATTCTAACCAAGCCTAACCTGACCATGTGATTGAGTCGTATGCGTGAAGCATCTCTGCCTGGCCAAACAATGACACGCGACTCCACAAATGTTTCGAACTGCAAAGAGTTCAAAAGTAGTCTTTCATGACCAGGATCCCACCTACTCAATAGTAGAACTTCATGCCAAGAAAAGAGAATATGCGATAAAATGTGAGATGAGCGAATACGGACAGGATGAGCCGCATTCACAATGTCCCACCATGAAGCGTGCACACGTGTCCGTCCATGTGACAATCCCTCCAACTCAATCAAGTCACGAGCCATGAATACCCAAGGCTGCTCCTTCAAACACATATCCTATAAAAGCGCCCACCTACGTGCCACCATACGCAAGCGGACATCCAGTAAAGCAGCCCCACCTATTCTTTTAGGCGTCGTAATGTGATTCCAAGCTGTCCATGTTTGACCCATTATATTTCCTTGCCTCTTTCACAGCATAAACTGAATGGGAGCTACCAAACGGAGAAGAGATTTGTGCGTCCAAGGTAGCAAAGGCAAAAAATAGGAAATCATGCTAAGCATAATAACCTGAGCTACCTTAACCCTCACATGCACAGGCCACCCTTGAGCTTTCCAATACACAAATTTATCCGAGATCCGAGTAGAAATCCAAGCAAGAAGCGCTTGGGGGTCCACATCCACACCCACCGAATACCCAAGATGACGAACAATGTCTCCTGTATGCACCACACGGCCTTGCCACCCTAATGCCTCAAGATCAAATTCCGTGCATACAATGAGGGTTGATTTTGTTGAATTTATTTTCAGCCGAGAAGCCAATGCAAAATTATTCCAAGCTTCCATTGCTCGACCTATATTAGCTTTGTCGGCCCTGAGAAACATGAAAGTGTCATCCGCAAGGGCTTGAGCAACCAATTGCTTGCCATGAGGGAGATGCAAACCAACCACTTCACCATGCGATGCCATAGCATCTAGGCGAGATAACATAGGATGAGTGGCAATGGCAAAGAAAAGAGGGCTAAGAGGACAGCCCTGCCGGAGAGAACGGGTGAGAGAAATACCATCCGAAAGTCCTCCATTGAGCATAATCCGCGTGATAGAGCTAGAGCCAAGTAAATACACCAAATTAGCCATTTTGGGACCAAAGCCCATGGCTGTCATTAACTGAGAAAGGAAAGACCAGCTGACATGATCAAAAGCTTTTTCAAGATCCAGCTGCACCATCACAATCTCTTGCTTCTTGGCCTTGGCATAATCCACTCCAATTTGAATATTAAGAATATTATGCAAAATATTCTTGCCATGCACAAATCCATATTGATATGGATGAATAAGAGTAGGAAGCACCTTCTGCAAGCGATTGGCAAAAATCTTTGTAAAGATTTTATACATAATACCCATAAGTGAGATCGGGCGCCATTGAGCCAAAGAAGTAGGCGAAGGGACTTGGGGCAACAAACGAAGTATGCCCAACTTCCAATCGGCAAGCATATATCCCTCATCTCAAACCCTATGACAAATAAGTGTCAAAGGCTCAGCAACCTGATCAGCATATTTTCGAAAAAGCTCATTTGTCAAACCATCCCAACCAGGGCTCTTTCCCATGGGAAGTTTGGAGAGAACAGCTTCCACTTCCCCTTGAGTAACAGGAGCATCAAGCTGGACCGCCACATCAGGGTCAACTTGATATCGTACTTCAGTAAACAATGACTCCCTTGCAGCCAGGACAGCCGGCGAGACATCCTCTCGAGGGCAAGCAAATCTTCTTAAAACCTGATGTAATGCTGAATAACCTCAGAAGGTTGAGTAACAAGGTTGCCTTGGGCATCCATCAGGGTAACAATATTCTCACGCGTATGTTTTTGACACAACTTATCATAGAAGCGATGAGATTGACAGTTAGCATCCCGCAAAGCATCAAGACGTGCAAGTAGTTTATAGCGAATATATTGTGCTTCCTGCACCCTAGATAGCTCCTTTTTCAGCCATTCTATGGCATCCACAACTTCAGCATCCATAGAGTCAGTAAACATGAACGCCTGCAAGCCCTTTAAAAGCGACTCAAGAAGAGCGACATGTTGTTTTTGTATAGAGGCATTAGCAAGACCATAATGCCGCGCTAATTTCCGAGTGTTGGTAAGGAACACTGGCCAAGCATGATAATCAGCCATGGACACTCTTGTGGAGAAATGTCGTATCAACTGACGCATATAAACATCAAAAACTTCATGCTTCAAAAAAGTGTGATTTAAGCACAAAGGCAAGCATCCCAACAAGTCTTTATATGCATCCACAGGATGATAGACAATTTCAAACACAAGCGGCCAATGATTCGAGAAAACCTGTTGCTGATCAACCATCATAGTAAGAACCTTTGGCAAAAAGGTATTTGTGATCTCAGACTGCCCTTGGAGTTCCCGAGCACGTGCCGAAGGGTAATGACCATCTGACCTCACCCTTCGAACCAAACACAAGAGGCAATTGTTGTTGTGCTTCTTTTGTTAGGCGACTTCTAATAGGATAGCGTTCTACTCTATCCATCCCAGGAGCCCTTGTACTCTAAGAAAGTTGGCCTCCCGGCCTCTCAATCTTGGTCTGTTGTTTGCTGGGCACCTGAATCCAAAGGGCGACGAGCATATGTATGTAAGGGCCCCTGATGAGTATGCAAAGGCCCCCGCCAAACAGCATCTGAGAAATCCCCCCGCGGGGCAACAAATCGTGTCTTTTTACCACGTACTTCCACCCATGGCTGCTCAACCTCATTTTGAACATCCACATGTACATCCATGTGCTGGGCATCATGTAAAGGAGCATCATGCTCATCTTCCATGGGCAACTGCCCATCAACGATACCCTTGGTAGCAACAACTTGTTCCTTCTTAGGACATTCGGAGACAAAGTGTTTAAAACAGTGGCTAGCAAATGTATCCCGCCTCATTTCATACATTAAAGGTTGCAGCCCAGTCATATTGACACGCAAATGTGTCGGCCTAGGTTTCCCAGTATCCCACAACATGCATAGACGATTTCGGTTTCTAGATGTCATTCGAGGCTCCACCAAGACATCATCGATACCTCGCATGAGACCTGGTAAAACACGCCAAAACATTGGTGGGAATTGTTTCACTTCAACCCAAAGTGGGCACGCCTGGCGCAACATATCTTGGTACTTTGCCATAGGCTTCCACGGAATCACATGAACTAACTGCCCATCCAGAAAGAGTGGCACTTGCTCCAAGACTGCCCTACGGGCTTCTGAAGTGCGAAAAAGTATTTCATAAAAGCCTCTCGGACCATCATAAATCTCCTCAAGTGCCTCAGTCTCTCTCTCTCTCTCTCTCTCTCTCTCTCTCTCTCTCGCGTGCGCGCGATGTATTCACTGAAAGCCTTCTCGTGTGGTGTATCATGGTGAGGGAGGGAAACTAAGGTTCAAACCTTGGGTTTGAATTTTAGCATATTCATAATTAGTGTCCGCAAACCGCAAGTAGCGGATCATCTCTCTCTCTCTCTCTCTCTCTCACGTTGTGTCATGGATAGAGCAGTCTCTCTCTCTCTCTCTCTCTCTCTCTCTCACTCTCGCATGCGATGTATTCGCTGAGAGGCCTTCTCGTGTGGTGTATACTGGTGAGGGAGGGAAACTAAGGGTCAAACCTTCGGTTTGAATTTTAGCATATTCATTAATTAGTGTCCCCAAACCGCAAGTGGACACTAATTAGTGAATATGTCTATAGATTGAACGAGAGTTTTTCCTCACGATAGATTGCCCACTTGCCTGCTTTTTGAGCTGCACTAATTCTACTGTCTTCTATTTGAGTTGCGTTCGGCCCTTAGATTTGTTATGATTAGTGATACTGCATGATTACGTTGTTGCAAAATTTTGGCTAGTACTAGTTCCGAGTTAATGATTTGCATGGCTTCACGTACTTGAATATCTAACTGTCCCTCCTCATCCCGTGCACCATACTTGGGTAAACTGACCGCCCAAATTTGAAAGCCTTTCGATTGCCCCAATCCTTTTCGTGGACTTCTGCCATGATATCTGATTTGAGGAGTTCTCTCAAGTCTTTCTTGATCATAACCTTGATGCTACTAACGATCTCATCTCCTTTTTTTTTTCCACCTTTGCAAGAATCCTATCTATGGAGTCCCAATTGTCGGGCCAGGAATGATCCACTCCATGAAGCTGCACCTTGAGTGCAGCATTCTCTTCACGCAATTCGTCGATTTGTTCACGCAGGTAGATAAAACGATTGGCTCTGTAGATTGGTTGGGGGCCTCCTCAGTGATGCCAAAGCACCTGCAGAGGGAAGCTGTTATACTGTACTCTTGAATTTGCATGTGAACCCGTTCTTATAGAGGTTAAGAGGTACCTGTTTGGAATTGGGCTGTCGAGCTATCGAGTTGGGATGGTGTTGTCTTGTTGGGCTGGGGTGGCTGCTAGGTCCGTTGGGCTCCTGCAGAGTAGAGCAGACTCCTGTTGAGGTGCTTCTGTGCAGTGGAGTTGTTGGAGCAACAGTGCTACATTTCGCTGCCGAGGGAAGTCGAGCTGAGCCGCGCTAATTCATGTCGCAGAGGCGTGCTGTTGGGGTTGGGAAGTAGAGCTAGGCGCCCGCCTTAAGAGTGTGTGAGAGAGAGTATATCAAGGAACTAGTTTGCGTTTTTCAATTTAATTTCGTTAGTTTTTTCAAGCACTGCATGCAACCAACCGACTCCCACTTCATAAAGATGTAACAACCTTATGCATTAATACAGTCTTGCTATCCTTATCTTTACTCCCCTATGTCTATGTATCTTTCTACCTTCAATGGTGTTCTTTAATCTGCTCAGGCCTCCTGGCCCGAGTTCCTACATGGTATTAGATGGTGAAGTGGTCCTGCATGCCTGTGAACACTCAACCCATTCCGCATATCGTACTTTGGAGGCAATTCTGGCACTCTTTGATGTCTTCTCAAGACCTGCAAACTTCTTTTTGCATGCTAAATCCTACCTTGCACCTCTGAGTGCAGAAGCTTGCCTTGCACAAGAGGATGTTCATATCATTCTAGCGGCCCTGCATGCAGAGGGCGAGTCCTTCTTTGGGGTGCCTCCTCTTGCTGGCCAATAACAATCTACTCAGGTGCATGATCTTGCAACCTTGCAAGTAGGGGAAAAACATGGTGGTGCAATTTGCTCTGTGGCGCATTTATGACTGGCTGGCCCTCTTCTAATGCAATCGATGGCTGTTGTTTCTGCTGAATCCCACCCTTCGAAGAGATAAAGATATAGAGAGAGGGGAAGAGAGAGAAGGGATCAAGAAATTTTGCACAGTACACCACACTAAGCCACACTAAGCGGGGAATAGGCCCTGCCCCCTTTCATGAATTTATTCAGGAATAATCCACGGGCACGCTGGCCAGGATCAATACAACAATGAATACAAAGTTGATGTCCATGTCGATGTTGAGGCACGAGATCTCTGATGTCGAGGAGACCATGGGGATGACCCACAAGAATCTCTCATCTGGCTAGTACCAGATCCAATATCCAAATCCAAGTCCAAGTCCAAGTCCAAGTCCAAGTCCAAGTCCAAGTCCAAATCCAAATCCAAATCCGGATCGAAGTCCAAATTCTAGTCTAGATCCAAATCCAAATCCAAGTTACATCAACCTTCTTTCCACGATAGATCTCTCTGAATTAGCCAGAAAAGCAATTTGCTTGGATATGGAAAACACCCTTGGTCCACAAAAGCAACCTGCTTTCCACGACCAAACTGTCTGAAATATCTTTGAATCCACTTGTCCAATAGTGGGCAACCCCTATTTAAGGTATGGGATGGAAAGCCACGATAAACCTCGTTGCTTTTCTTATATACCTGCTGTCCAGCCATGTATTCCCTGTTTTCAGCACCTGGGTAGCCCATAGAATCAATGACAATGTCTGGAAACTTGTACAAACATGTGACCAACCTATGTAGGCATGCACACTGCCATAGGCGGCTGTTTACAGTTCTGTCTAGCATGTAAGAAGAATGCTTTTCAGCTCGGGAGCCTCAGGTATCAACGATCAAGACATGTGTGCTTTCCTTGCAAGCAATCAGCCTTGAAAACCCGCTAGGAGAAGGTGACCAGCCCTGGGGAGACTTTGTATGCAAGCGATCGACCTTGTGGAGCTGCTGGATGTATACAAACAGTCCTGAGAGAGTGTAGGTGGCGCAAATGGGTGGTTGTGGCTGAAGGCGACACATAGCTCCAACAACAACTATAGAAGCAATCCACACTTATTGATGAAGGCACCAAACTCTGTTGATGAGGTTGATAGAGAGCTTCTATCTTCAACGATGAGGATGGAGATATGATGAAGAAGATGTCCATATCCACACACTTCAAGAATGATGGCCACACCTTTGATGATGGGCAAGAGAGCCTCATGGTTCTTTTATACCCAAAGGAGATCTTGCTTTTTGCCAAAAGATGTTGCTTTTCTTTACCTTGCTTTTCTCCTTCTTGCTTTTTAGTACTAAAATATGACTCATCTTTAGTCAAAAGTTATTGTTTTGCTTTTCTAGTTTCAAGGCCGTCTTGGAGTTGTTTTTTGGAAAAGTGACTCTTTAGCTTTTTGGTTCGGCTGAGTCTCCCCTTGCCAAAGGTATCTCTGGCTCGTGGTCAACTCAATTTTACTTTTTTCTCTTTTTTGCTTTGTGACTAAGATTGGTGTTTCTTCTTCCACTTATTTGGTGTCCGGGCAAGGGTTCCATCATGTGAAATAGAGCTAGGAGAGCCAAATAGTTGCATTCTCTTCCTCTTGCATCGCAGTTGTTAGAGTCTGCAAGTTTTTCAAGTATATCCATATATTCCTAGTAAATCCATATGTTTCAAATATATCAAGTACATCCATATGTTTCAAGGCACTAGTCCCATTTGGTGACCTTGTGCATCTGGTCTTTTTTCATATCTGCGGTGTCATTTGCTCATCTGGTAACATTTCAATGCCTTTTCTTTGACCGATACCTTTGTTCTTGATGGCACCTCTTCATGGCCTATCACATTGGTTAGATAAAATAAATGCATACTTATCTCTTGTTAAAACTAGATAGAAGCTAGCAACAAACAAGTATGTATCATTCACGTCTATTGGGCATTCCAAGTACTAGCTAGGTAGTCTGGAGACCAGTGGACTATCACATGCCATAAATCCAAGCATTGTCCACACATCAAAAACAGCTCACAAAGTCGAAGAAATTCAAACATACATCAGTATGTAGCGCACAAGTAATGATTCTCCTGTTCATGGATTGTCCTGCTTGGTTTCGTAAAAAATGGTGCTGAGCTGTCTAGCTTTCGAGGAAAACTGCTTAGACAATCGTCAAGGCCATTTGGTCACTAGGATCGCCTGAGAGTTAATCAATAGTCATCTCGGCCATCTGGTCGCATTGACTGCTTGACTGCGAAATCTAATATAGTCAGCCTCAGAGGACTTCACTGAGACCATGTAGTTGAGCGGTTGAAGTCCCATGTCAGAGGACACCAGTGGCGTAGTCCTAGCCACTGTCACGAGAGGCAAGCAGAAGAAATCGAACCAGCTACGGGTTACGAAGACCTTGGAGGATGTCCCTTAGGCTTTTGGGGAGTTTTCTAAATGTTGCATTTAAGGTGGCACCTTTGGATCATGTGGATACTATTTTAGGCAACTCATGGTTGTATGATCATGCAAGCATGGTGTACCACAAGGAGCAAAGGTTGACTTTTCAAGATACTTCTAGCCGCTCCTTGGAGGTGATTGGGGAGTCCTTATCGTCTCATACAAGCCCTATTGCAGTTATATCAGTCCTTTAAATGAAATGGGTGGGGTACACAATGGTGGTCATACATGTATGGTATATGTTTGGGTTATTAAGCCAGAGCACTTTTTGGGCAATAAACATCAGTTTCCAGCATTTACAGGTCTTGTACTTGGGCCTACATCTGTATTTTCTATTTGCTTCACTTTCTTTCATGGCCCATACCAGAGAATGTACGCGAGCTTCGTGGATTTCTTGGCCTTACAGTCTTTTATTGGCGTTTTGTGGAGCATTATGCCTGGGAGACCAATCCTTTGACATATGCTACAAAGGAGGATCGGGTATTTTGCGGGACTCTGATTGAGCAAGCCTGCTCTTACGGTTACTTCCCGGCAGGTCATTAAACCAACCACCTATTGAGAAATGGAAGCCACTCCGGTACTAGGGGTGTGCTAAAGGAGCATAGAAACCAACGGCACAACTTTGTTTTAGCACCTCTCTTTTTGAAGTCAAAGCTCTGATACCAATGTTACATGCACCTTATGTGGAAGTGTCTATTGATATGAAAATGATGCATAGCTTTTGTTGAAACTGATTGCTCCGGTTGCATCACCTTGGTTGTGTTTTCTTGCTTCCCATTGGTGCTGTAAAACTTGCTTCTTTCCTGAACAGGTGACTACATATAGCCTCATGATATCCTTTGCTTTGACTTTGACCATTGCTTTCGAGATATATCACTGCCTCCACTGTTCCTTGTGGTCACAACTTTGTCCCATTGTTCCGTGTGGATGTGACGTAGATCTTTAGCTGTGACCAATGTCACACGCGGAGCGCATGCAGACATTGGCATTGCTTTGGCCTTTGAGCTTAGGGTGTACGTGATGCTCGTATGCTATGGTGTCACATGCTGAAACCTTTGATCTAGAGTACTGAGTAGAGCCTTGCATTTGCTGTAGTGCATTAACTTGCTAGAAGAGAGGAGATAGAGAACACACAAAGAATACCTGATTGGGCCCCTTAATTCTTACTTGAGGGTCCCCACCTTGGAAGTTGCAGTGCAATTGCTTTTATCATGGAATTGAGATATGTATAAAGCAGATTCTTGACCTTGACGTTCTGATGTCTCCCTTTCCTTGAATAAAGGTAGCCCCTGTTGATTTTGTGGCCGCTTTGCAACCACAAGTTGTGATGCATTTGGGTGGGAAGCCCAAGCTGCCTCGGGGTGGTGCTGAACATTGCGACCACAGAAGGCTCCACTGATGGGTGGTGTTGATATGTTTACCAACTTTTTGTGTGTGTGTGTGTGTGTGTGTGAGAGAGAGAGAGAGAGAGAGAGAGAGAGAGATACGAACGACCGTTTTCTATATTCGAGCTGACAGGTCAGGAGACATTGCCAAGACAGTTGCAAAAGCGCTTTCGGCATTGGGCTTCAAGAACGCATGGGTGGTGGTTGATGGCTTTGATGGAGGGAAGGGATGGGTGCAGAGCCGCCTTGGAACCGACTCATACAACAGCAGCATAGCTGAAGTCCTTTCACCGTCTAGAATCATTCCTGCAGGGACCAGAAAACTGTTCAAAACCATATCTTCAGAGGTTGTCGACGTGACACCAAAGTTCAACAGACTTCTTCCAGGTGGTTTTGACGAGTAATCACACGGGTGGCTTTCATGTGGGGTTTTCTTTGGTGCCATGTAATTCCATGTTTTCAATGCAGCTCTGCTAGTGTTCTACCAACCTGTGTTCTTTCTCAGCAGTTCCTACATCATGGATCTTCATGAATGACTGTTAAGAGGCTATTGACTGACAGGTAAAATCTAAAAGTGACTGTACTTAGCTTTGAAAACGTTGGCTCGTTGCTGCCCGCTTAGAGAGGCAATGTGATTCATTCGCTCTAGAGACCAGAGAAAAATATGCCTATGTAATCGAGTATAGATTATTATAATCTTGGTTAGTGAAGTAAAGCTGTGGCCTTCTCTCAGACCTGTCAGATGCATGTATCTGCACGCTCATGCGATATATATTCAATTTTGCTCGCTGTGAATATATATATATATATATATATATATATATTGTCTAAAACCTAACCTCTTAACTCATTTTTATAAATAATTGAAAAAAGTGGTCAGTATATAAAAAATTGGTGAAGTGTCACTTGCTTAGTGAATTCGAGTTGATGCTTGATAAAATCAGCGGAAAGATGGGGATACCTAAAGTAATTTAACTTGAGGAGCAATCGGAATAGAATTTCATCAAGCCTAGTGTATCCCCATGAAGTTCTTTTCCAAAGGAAGAAGGATGTAACTTCAAGTTTGTGTATTTGAGTATAGAGGATTGAATTATTAACTTTGAAGAATAAATTTATTGCTAAGAATAAGTAGTCAATTCCCAGGATTGTTCACCGAAGTTGATTTAAAATCTAGGTGTTACAAGTTCTAGACCAAGGAACAAGATATACCAAAGACAACATTCAACATGATGAGCTTCTAATCAAGGTAGAGCTGTTGGACATTTAAGAGGATGACTTACATTACATTCTTATTCGAGATGCAAGTAATGATTTCATTGACTTTGAGATACATGTTACTCCACTTGATGTCAATGAAAGTAGCTAGTAACGATATTTAGGCTACTTTTTCAATCTTTAAACGACAAAATCACAAATGACTCATGGAGACAAAGTTGTAGTACTTCAAAAATACTACAACTCTCTCATACATAGTTTTTTTCAAATTCCTTTTGAAACACCCTCAAAACATGTTGCGAAATAGGGGAAATAAATTTAGGAAAAAAAATTCATCTTCAGAGAGTGATGGAAAATAGGTTTTAGGACCTCCTCTTCTATCTGGGAAGTTACTAGCATACACTTTTTTCAAAAAAATCTCTCTTTTTCTTGGATAATATAAAAAGCAAAAAAAAAACATGTGTGCTTGCTCATTAAGGAGAAATTAGACAATCAGAAATAGTAACAGCAACAACAACAAATTTAGCATAACTCGACGAATACCAAAATCCAATGCCGAAAGCTTCTAAAAGCTTGAGCTAAGTGTAGTGCTAGTGTGTGAGGTTGGCTTGAATGTACGACAGCATAGAGGAAAGCTGACCCATGTACAGAGAAGGCAAAAACCCTAGATCTATTTGCAAGTGAGTGATGCAAGAGCTTACCCAGAAAACCAACAGGTGGCCACACCAAAGAGGAAGGCATCAAGGTCATTACAGAAGTCAAGGGTGAGAGAAAAAGCGAACATGGTGACGATTACTCTTTGAGTTCCTATGGAAGGTTTGTGTGGGCAATTGGCCTCTTTTCTTTGGGAAGAACATGCTTGAGTGGGAGACAACTCGAGGGAGGCAGCTTGTAGCTTCGAAGCTCTCATCCAAACACTTAAGCTACCTCTCAATGGAGGTAGCTTGCGTGGGAGCACTCGAGGGAGGAAACTTGTAGCTTCAAAGCTCTCATCCAAACACTCAAAATACCTCTCAAGTGAGGTCGCTTGCATGGGAGACCACTCGAGGGAGGTAGCTTGTAGCTTCAAAGCTCTCAATGGTCATAACATTGTTATCTTTGATAACTGTTTGTGTGTTGCATTTTCGCATGCTCTTTGATGTTTTCTTTTTTTGACATGTCATGGTGGTGAGTGGTGTTTTGAGATGTATGAGGCTATGTAAAGATGTAGAGAGACTGGTGAGATGACATAAAACATGCTAGTCCTAGCCCTTTAGTCCTTTCAGGGACTATTGTAGCCTTTTTTTGGCTCTTTTGCATGTGAGGCTCTCTCGGGGGGGGTGCACTATATGGAAGCCCCTCCTACGACGTGTGTTCAAGGGGTATTTAAAAAACCCCTTATCTGTGAATTTTTAGCTGATAAAACTACGTGTTTTTTTCCAAAGTACAATTAAAATACCCCTCTTGTAATTGTATTTCTGTAAATTTACCCAATATTTTGGATTAAAAAAACCCCACCTAATGATCGCACGTGGTAGACTTACATTTTTTGAGGTGCACCCCCCGAGGAGGCTCTTTGGTTGTTGGTTTTGAGGTTAAATCCTAAGCTTTCTTCTTTTGCTACCTTCCATGTTTCCTTCCTCACAAGCTCTTGGGGGCTTGTTTCATTCACTCCTTCTCCAACACGAGATTGGGGTACTCTTTAATTTCTATGGAAGGTTTTTGTAGGCAATTTCTTTGGGAAGAGTGAGTTTGAGTAGGAGACCACTTGCCAAGGGATACAACTTGCAACTTTTGGAACTCTTATTCAAACCACTTTGTGAGTTGCTCTTCAATGTTTTCTTTTTCTTGACCTCTAATCCCAGTCCTTTAGCCTTTTTAGGGACTATTGTAGCCTTTGGGGCTTGCACCTAAGGCTCTTTAGTTGTTGACTTTGAGGTTGAATCATGAGCTTTCTACTTCTTAGCTGCCTTGGATGTTCCATCGTCTTGGTCTAGAGCCTTATGATGGCATTAAGGTCCTCTTTGTACACTCAACAAGTTAAGGCTCACCGAAGTGGCTAATGCTCCTGCCACCAAGGTTATTGTCATTCTATTGGGACAATCCTCAAAAGCATGTTTGAATCCATGCTTGTTAACATATGCCTGCGTATGGAATAGCATTAGGGTTTAGCAATGGATTCAGGAAAGGATTTAGGACACTTGGTGTGATGGCCCTATGGGGAATCTATGAGGAAACTTAGCAACACGGTGTGGGCCCTTACAATGGAAACTCGATGTGGGCCCTTGCCAATGGAAACACGGTGTGGGCTCATACAATGGAAACTCAGTTTGGGCCCTTGTAATGGGAAACATGATGTGTGCACTTGGTGTGATGGCTCTATGAGGGAATCTATGGACACTTAGCAACATGGTGTGGGCCTTTGCAATGGAAACATTAGAGAGTTGGCCTAGACGTGATATGTTATTAAAGTCTCTTGTTCTTTGTTGCACCATAGCTTCGAAGAACAAGGAGGCATAGTCAATGGTTAAGGGTTGTTCTGGATATTTTTATAAATTGTATTTCTCATACGCCACATATCTCTCCTATTCCAAGCTCTTGGAGTCTACTAGCAATGTCATCAAGTAGTGTTGTACTCATGTAAGGAACCGGTTAAGGTGGTAATACCAAAGGTGAGTATGGCATTGGTGGTAGTATGTACATACCTCTATCATTAAGGGGTTTTAATAAATGGGAATTATAATGCCAGTTGAGGAGTATTTATTACAAGTAGTACGGCTAATCCTCGTTGCTTTAGCACTGAGAGCTTAGGTTGTGGTTTCGGGTTTCCCTAGTACTAACAACAATGGGTTATATTGTGGTTCCCATGGTGCTAGCAATGATAAGCACAAGACTGTTGTTTTCTTGATGTAGCAAACAAACACTCCGTGCTTGTATGGTTTTGGATGGAAATTTGCACATCAAACCATATCTCTTTGTGGAAATAAATGTGGGGGCCATCGTGCTTAGAGTTGGTTGGGGCTAGCCTTAGGGTTTCCCTTGGTGGGCTTGCCCTTGGGGATGACCCTACCATAGCCCTTGGGGATGACCCTACCATAGCCGGCCTAATCGATTTTGAGTCTACCAATTTGTCTATGCTTATGTCCTTAACTAGGAATATTGTTGATGTGCTAGTTGGGCACCCTTAGTCATTAAGGCTTTCGATAATGCATCCCTTATCTCTTGGTTTGGGTGGCAACTTCTATATCCTTATCTTGGAGATTGTCTACTAGGTTTATTACCTCACGAGATGGCACTCATTGTAGTGTCTAGATATAAAGAGATGGTCATAAAGCCTCTTGCACTTGAGACTAATTATGAATCGATCAACAAAGCATTAAGTCATCTAGTCTCTCTTTTCATAGGGGTACATATCATGTGGAGATATTGGTTCTAGCTATGTAGTACCGCATTGTCTCTCCCTTCTTTTGCTTGAGGTTATAGATTTGTGTAATGGAGCTCAATCCACTGGGTGAGAATCCCACAATCAATGTTGTCTCAAGATCTCATAGTAGCTGGCCTTTTCAAGTGGGCTTATAGACCTAAACCACTAACCTACTGTGCCTTCAAGATAAAGTCCAAATGAACAGATCTTAGTGGGATCATCAATCCTTCCCATGGCCTTGCAAATTTGATCAAACTTCTATTGGATGGGATCTATCAAATTTGGTCATCATCCTTGAGATGTGGATTGGCTTTGTTTTGCCCAACCACATTCCCATTTCAAACACCATCCTAAGCATGTCTTCTGTGTATTCACATAGTGGTAGTGGAATATAAGGGGGTGGTTGCAAAAAAGCTTGTTCTAGAGTTTGGGATTTCTGTTCCCATGGGTTTGGGAGTTGTGCAGTTTTCCAATGGCACTTGTCCTACACCAACGTGGCTTTGAGGTTGTAGTCTCGGACATTGGATCTTTACCCTTCATGTTCCTTATCCAAACAAAGAAGAGCTATGGTGAAGAAACTTCTATATTGGGCTCCTTGAGAAGGTGGGACTCTTTCTTGTAATGTCTATGCTTGTATCTTCTCCCAAAGATCAGGACAGTTTAATGCCCTTTTAATGAGGTTTATGATGCTCTTTATAGAGCTAGTTCTTTGTGGTGACTTTTTGGAGATCGACTAACCATAGGATGACTTATCTTATAAATGATATGGCTTTTCTTGCAAGGCATCAAAAGTTTCTCGAGGTAATGTGTATCCAAGGAGATTATGGATTTTCCTCCAAGACATCTTCTTCAAACTTTTCTCTATGTAAGGAGATTAGTACCAAAAAGATTGTGGTCGAAACACAAGATTCTAATGAGAATAAATAAGGAATTAAAAAGATAAGAGTTTGAATCTTATTAAAGCATAAAATTAATTACGAGATTTTTATGATCAATAGCAAGATTATGCAATGTTTTAGAGATGCACCAAATGAAAAGTACCCATGCTTGAAGATTGTAAATCTTCTTAGATCTCAATGTAAGATGACATGAAATTATGACCTAAGATGACTTCCAAAACATTAATAGACGTAGTTCCCACACAATATTGCACTATATATTTAGCTACATGCTTCTTGAGACTCTCAACCTATGTGCAGTTATGCCATACTAACTACTACTAGCCTAGGTCAATCAATATATCGGCTTGCTCCACCCTGGCACTCCCCCATTGATTGGAATGAATGGTAGACTTGGCTAGTTGCTTTGACACCCTAGTTAATCAATGAGTGTAGCTAGATATAAGTGTGGTGCAAATCGCAACCTACATTGCAAACCTCTAATATGTTTTAAAGCTGAGATTGTATATTGCTGTGATAAGTTATTTTATTGCATTTCAAATTTTAGTGTATTCTAATATAAAGTTTTAGATTTAGTTTATTGCATTGGTTTAATGGAGTAGCTTGAGTAGTTAATAACCACACTTGTAGTCATGGATGGTATGGCCATGGAGCTCACATTAAAAGTTGACAACAAGCATGGCTATGCATTACTTGCTATACATCAACAATGTTGGAATAGAAATTTTAGAAACTATCTTTAAAAGTTGTGACCCTCTTAACAATGGTGGTGGTATAGAGTTTAAGTGGGTGTGGTGGCTTATGGCTTAACAACTTGCTCGAACACCATGGGATTGGGAGTCTTGAATGTTCTCTTGGTGCCACTGCAATTTCCTACTAAGCTTCTTTAAGGGTTCCTTAATCACACCGCTTGGGCATGTAAAGGCCATAAATATTTTTTGGGCCTTATTAGGGTCCTTTAGGTGGCCCCAGCCACACGAAGGCTCGCCATGGAGGGCCTTGAATCTACACATCAAGTTTGGTTTGATTCTTTTTAAAAACATTTCTTGCCATTTTTGGACTTGGCATTGCAAGCGTTATTCCAACATATGTAGGTACGTGGGGGACTGACATATTATTGATTTTCATATGGTTTATAGTATGGCACGTACCTTGATGGATTCTCATCTAGGCTGGCTAGTAGATCTAATGGCCAAGGAAGAGTTCAAGATTTAGCCCTAAAGGAGTACATTGTTCGGATGATGAATGACATTGTTGTATTCCAGAAGAAGTGAGTTGTTCGGCTCTAAGTTGGATACCAAGTGCTCAAGCTCTATAGTCTTCTAAAAATCTATGGTAGAGCTAGTTTACGAGCTAAGCGTAAGGAGTGTCATCCATCAAAAGACAACATGATAAGCCATGATAAGTGCAAGAACAAGAGAGCAAGTTAGAAGCTAGGGATTGGAGAGCAAGTGAATGTAAAGTGCAAATAAATGAGCTCACTAGTTATATTTATAATATTCATACATATTTTTTACCACTCATATTTATAATTATACTTATAAATAAAGTGAATTATACATATACTTATAATTTTCTACCGCTCATATCTATATTTATACTTATAATTACAATTCTTGAAGAAGATAAAAAAGTTACACGTTAAACACAGATTCGACTTGCACTTATTTTCAAAACATCCAAGAACTTGATTCGCGCTAAAAAAGGGGAAGGTACATTCTCATAATATCCTAAAGAATTTACATTATCTACATCAAAAACTCCCAGTGATGGATAGTTGTCTTTCACCCATATGATAGTTTAATGTGTGGAATCTCACATATCTTGATCTAAGGTCAACCAATCACCTCTTTTAAGACCCATTATCTTCTATACTCGAAACACATACATAATGTTTTCCGAGCAATGAAGTACATACCCATCAAAACAAACAATATAAGGAAAACTATGGTTTTTGCAATCACATTCATTCCAATCATATCAGTTCTCACCTAAAGGTATCATTCGATGTAACTTAGCACTCAATCATATCATCATGACAAGTTCTCTTTGTATCCCACCCAAGAATGGGTGATCCATCCATGGACTTTTACAAGCTACATAGGTGTTTTTGGTTTTCTTCATGATTTCACATGATGCAAAAAAATACACAAAACAACCGTAATGTAAAAACTTGCTCAATTGAACATCTTTAGAGCCTGTGGCTAGTTTCATTGCAACTTGCATATCATTTGCAAGATTTAGGCTACAAGCTTGAATCAAATCTAAAGTGGAAAGTGGCTACTCAAGACTAGACAAGAAAGGGAGTGGTTTATACTATAAATTGCCAAAATTAGCTTCTCTTGTGGGTAAAATATATATAACAAATCATAAAAATAGATTTTTTTGGGTAAGCCAAATAACTTGCATTCTTGTTGTTATACAACAATGCACCAATCTCGGCATGGAGAACAATGATCTTTTTACTTAAACATTGTATATTGGTATATAGAAAATCTAGACAAGGAAGGGAGTGGTACATGCTATAAATTGCCAAAATTAGCTTCTCCCATAGGCAATACATATAATGAATCATAAAAATAGATTTGTTGGGTAGCCAAATAACTTGCATCCTTGTTGTCATATACCAATGCACCAATCTCTCGACATGGAGAACAATGATCTTTAAACTAAACACTCCACAGCTGCCACTGTTCCAAAGTAGAGGGATACATAGCTGCTGTTAAACATAACATGCTTGACAATCAAAATTAAAAAACAACTAATTTATTTTTAAAATAAATATCATATACTCACTGTTTGGCTTGTGCCTTGGAATTTGGTTATCAAGATATGATCGAATTTCTTTATACATATATGCTGCTTTATAAAGGCTTTCGTGGTCATAGTCGCACTGATAATACACTATCTAAACTCTTATATCATGCCCTTCCAATGTTTGCACAAATCACCCATATCTTTTTGCTTTCCTTTAAAATGAGCCTCGGTCGCATTAACACCCATGAGAATTTACTGTATTATTCGAGGATCCATTTTCCCTCTTCATCTCTCCTATTATAGTGTGTAGACTACTTTTGTTCTTCCTTCATTTTTGACATCTACAGTGAAACAAATACACAAAGGAAATAAATATTTACGAAATGATACCTTGGCATAAGCTAGTGGATTAACCTACATTGAAATAACATAATGAAACTCAAGATTAAATATTTTACAAGCATAAAACAAATGGCCAAGAGCCTAATAAACCTAATTATTACTTTTTTTTCATCTCCAAAAATCACAAATAATCTAAATACCGGTAAAATCCAAAGATTCAAAACCTACACACATAGAAAAGAAACAAACCTAAATCATAGATTGAAAAAGCCAACATTAATAATTAAAGATAATGAAATGTGATTAACATTAGAATAAAAATTGCTTATCATCTTTTGCTTTTCCAATCTAGCCTCAATTTAACCAACAAAATAGCGAGTTTGAGAACCTGCAAGATAGCAACACCAAACATTCAAAACCAATAAAATATAAGACATGCGAATACATATGACATTTCTCAAGTTCTTTAAGATACGGCCCCGATATTATACTCCACTCTAGCTTTATATTGTAAGATTTATTGGTAGGAGATTCAAAAATACATGGTTCTACAATCCCAACTCTCTTATTGGTTGGCCCATTCTTTTTTTATTACTTCATTAGAGGCCTCTTTTTAAACTTCATATTTCTCCTAATGGATTCTTTTCCAAAACACTTCACTCTTGTAATGGCATCTACAAGCAAGTATTCATAGTGATGGCGATTACAAGTATTTGCACAAAAGAAAAGCATACATTTCCCATTATACTACATAGAGAATAAAGAAGTAATGTGTGGCTTCCAATAGCCTACATTACCTTATGGTGTTTATTTTTCATCCACCTTAACTACTATGTTATTGCCAACCTTGTATATCTCTCCATTGTATAATATATTTAATAACATGATGTTATTTGGAGTGCATCTGAGCTTTCATTGCTAATGTTCCATAAGTGTCTTGCATATCTCACAGTATTTATGTTTACATCACAAGCTACATTGTAATTGTAATGCCCTATTTCTTATGCACACTTTCATTGCGAATGTTCCAAAAGTGTGTTGCATATCTCATCTTTTCTATGTTTGCATCACGAGTTACCTTGTACTTGCAATGCCTTATTTCTTTAGCACACTTTCACAATGACAATCTTGTCCATCTTTTTAAATCTCTCCATAATTTTTTAGGCTTAATAACTAACAATACTTCTAAAATTCCATCTTTCTACCACAACAAACACCTCTTTTATGGTCACCCACCATAAAACCACTTGTAGGTAACTTGAACCTCATGCAATCCTAGTGGCAACACCTCATTAGGTAAAACCTTATCAAATTGTATGTCTTGAAAGATTTAATTAAAAGTGCACAATTGTAGGCTATAGTAATATACATGAGTTACCTCATTGTGGTCATTGGTTTTGATTGTAACATAAGAAAAGGCATAACACCAAACTCAACCATAAGTTTTCATGTAAGTCATGTCTTACAACATCATTTCTCTCGAAGAGACAATTGTAAGTTCTCTAAGACCAATAAATCTATTCCAAAAGTTTTCAACTTTTGGTGCCTTAAGCACACATCAATTTTGGTTTGATTTTGTTAGAATATGTATTTTAACATTGCTACCTACTGCTCAACCCCATCTTGCTTCTTCTTCAACGGTGCCTTGAGGCCGTTGTGCCCGAAACAAATTACATCATTCTCACTAATGGTGTTTGGTACTCTCGTTGATGCCCAAATAGCTCCTCTTGCAACCTCTCGTATATTACATCCAAAATGTCATTGTCCAAGCTGTGTTTTCACGCTATTTTTTTATACGATTTTTAGTGCTTTTTTGGCCCGTTTTTTGCCTCGATTTTTAGGTCGAATTTTGAGGCTGCTGGAGGCCAAAACGATCGATTTTGATTTTGGACGGCCAAGACCAAATTTGAAGAGCTCGATGTCGGCTTTCTGATCAGCACTAGAGCGCCCTCATCAGATTCACGGTTTAGGAGATACGAGCCATTTTCCAGGGGTATTTTTCAGAGTCATTTTTTTGTGCGCAGCGACGAACCCCCCTTTCACGTTGTAAACTAGCAGGGTGCAGTTCGCGGTGCGAAGCGGACTTCACGGATTTTATCAAATTTGATTTTTTTTACTGTTTCACGTCGTGAGATGCCTAGTGCGTCACACCCTGAAATGCTTAGTGTTTCATGCCGTGAATAGGACCACGAAAAAATCAGATTCACGGTTTAGGAGATACGAGTCTCCAAACAGGGGCGTTTTCCAGAGTCTTTTTTTTGTGTGTGCGCCGAGACGGACCCTCCTTTCATGTTGTGAACTAGCAGGTGCAGTTCACGGCATGAAGCGGAGGACTTCACGGATTTTATTAAATTTGATTTTTTTTACTGTTTCATGTTGTGAGATGCCTAGTGCTTCACGTCGTGAAATGCTTAGTGTTTCACGCTATGAAGAGGACTTCACGAAAAAATTAAATTTGATTTTTTTTACTGTTTCACGTCGTGAGATGCCTAGTGCTTTACGCTGTGAAATGCTTAGTGTTTCACACCGTGAACTGAACTTCACGAAAAAATTAAATATGATGTTTTTTAAAATTGTTTCACGTCGTGAGATGCCTAGTGCTTCATGCCGTGAAATGCTTAGTGTTTCACGTTGTGAACGACTTCACGAAAAAATTAAATTTGATTTTTTTTTGTGCGCGCGATGACTGTTTCACGACGTGAAACACTTACTCGTTCATGCCGTGAACCACTTAGGATGTGAACTGTTTTTCTTTTTTTTTTTTGGGCCGTGAGAGTGCAGAAAATGGTTCATGCGTGAATCATTTTTTTAAATTTATTTATTTATTTTTTGGAGTCTAGAGGGAAATACGAATTTCCTTGTTTGGGAGGGATATTTTTTTTAATTTAAAATCAAGGAGATGGGTATTTTTCCAAAAAGGTAAGTGGGAATCAAAAAGTCAAACCTCTTTATGACACCCCCTTATACCCTTCATAAATGACCCCCAAAATAGACAATTTGACAAGTCATGAGCATCTACTTATTAAATGCTCATTAGCCTTAATGAGTTATGTAAAAAATTAATTAAAAATTAATTAAACATTAATTCTTTCACTAATCTTTTTCTCTTTTATATTAATCAAGCCCTCTAATTAACCCCTCACTAATTAGTTCATACAATTGAGCACATTATTGGATAGAGTAAGGAATTCTCCACGTCAGCTTGTCACCTTTGGACTTGCTGATTTTACTTTAGCTTTAGACATGCTGATTCAAATCTACTGACTCCACGTTAGCTATTGACTTGTTGACGCCATGTCACCTTTGGACTTGCTGATTTTACTTTAGCTTTAGACATGCTGATTCAGACATGCTGATTCAGATCTGCTAATGCCATGTCTGCTTCGGATTTGTTTTTGGATCTATTGACTCCACGTCAGCTTCGGATCCGCTAACTTCATGTCATCATCGGATCTGTTGACTCCACGTTAGAATTAGATTTGTTGACTCCACGTCAGCATCAAGTCTTTCTCATTCGTTGTTTGTCAACTTTTGATTCAGTTGATTCTGACCTGCTCATTCCAACTTGTAGAATTCTGATATGGTAAGTTTGCACATGCATTGAGAAGACATTTAAGGTACTCTAAGTCACTTGAAGCTACTGCTTGTGTCAAATAATACTTCAGTTTGCCCATTTCTTTACTGTGAAAAATGTGCGACGACTTAATAGTTAGATTCATTGATTCTAGTTCTTGTACGAAGGGGAAAACACTTGTCACATGTAGGATTGTAAGTTATTAGTGTTGGTTCATCTGATGTAGAATTGCATGATGCTACTATGCCTGACTTTAATCTTGGAGATGATCAATAGTCTGAATCAGGATTGTCACTTGGTGCTATGCCTGACATTGATCCTGATGATGATTAGTCTTTGGCTAATTTTGCTTTATCATAGTTGTCAGCAGAGTTGTCTTTCTAGCAGTTGTCTTTGAGGGGGGACACATCATAGTTGTCAGCAGAGTTGTCTTTCTAGCAGTTGCATTTGAGGGGGGACACATGATGTGTATTGTTGTTGGTGATGTATGTGGTTACTTATATATTTGACCGCTTAGTTGTGCTATGACAACTCTGCTATGTCAGCAGAGTTGTCTTTCTAGCAGTTGCATTTGAGGGGGGACACATGATGTGTATTGTTGTTGGTGATGTATGTGGTTACTTATACATTTGACCGCTTAGTTGTGCTATGTCTTGGACACATACCTGTATGCAATGCTCTTTTACTTGCTTACATGTATTACTTATGTTGAATCAACTTCTTGTTTGAGTTGCCCCACATTTGCACCTCGTTGGACATGGATGCTAATGGAGTTAGACTGTTACATTAATCATCTTGATGTCTTGTCCCTATGCATAATTTAGGTTTCATTATGTCAATTTGTGTGGGATTTCGCATCCTTTTTACATTACCATGCTAAGAGGTTGCCTTATACTCTCATGGTTTGGTTGGATGTATGCCTTTTTGCCCCCACTTGTTAAATTTGTTCTATCAGCCCACTCCATTTTGCTGATTCCACCTCGTCGGCTTGACCATTGACAAAGGTTATTTTTTAGATGTATTATCATTCATTGGACCTTGAGAGTTTATCCCTTGTTGTTGTTCACAATGCTCACATTATCTATTTTTTGCTGACTTAGCTGAGCCTATTATGGCTCTAAATCAGTCCTCACTGTGCTGACAATCGGCCAGATTCAATAGCCCAATTTTCCCATATTGCTCTAATGCCATGGGTGATGCGTTAACTGAAGAGGATGCAACCATTGTGATTTCATGCTGACAACAGTCGAACATGTGCTGCCTCTGGTCATGCATCTTATTTTACTGATTCCTCCCTTGCTGCTTTCACATTACATGAGGAGCCACCTTCTCTTCTTGATGCATTGGAAGCTGATCATTGGGTTACAGTCATGCATTTAGCCTTTTTCTCTCTAACAATGGTAGGTTCAACAGAAATTGGCCTTGATGATTTGCTCATGATATTACAACATACATTTGTAGTTTGTAAACATTGGGCTTTTGCATCACCATTTGGGTATACAGTTTATACCAATTGAGGGGATCCTCTAGCTGACCCTTATTGGAAAACTGTCGGATGCCTTATTACAAATGCAGTACTTATCTTGAACTTAGTATACAATGTCACAGTTGAGCAGATTTACACATTCCCCCAGCTTTGGCATTGGCATGCAATGAAGCAAAAATGTATTTTGTTTATGCTTGCCGCCTCCATTGACAGCTATTGGGCATGATGATTGGACACTACGGTGTCCATTAGTGTAACTTTATCTGATAGAAGCCACTTCCTTCCTGTGTGAATTTGAGTACAACAACATTCACAACTATTAAAGAATGTGTATGGCTCTGCCGTCAGTTGTTAGCTCTTGGTATTAGACAACCGTCTTCTACCACTATTTTGCCTTTATTTATGTGCCTACACAATCCGATGTGGTAGATGGGTTTACCCAATTTCTGCTACAACTTGTACACATTCACACCATTCACTTCAAGGGGATTTGTTAGCCTAGAAGTCCCTAGTGTGAATAGCCCTACACATAGACACTTTTTACCTTGTGCTGGCAAGGGTTTTTTCCCTATGTGAACACACTCTTGTGTGTTATCACCAGCCCTAGGGCAAGGGCTATAGTACTCTTGTACTCCAATCATTCGATATCATTATCATCGAGTACTTTCCAGCATCAAGCTTTATCTCTCTCTCTCTCTCCCTCTGAGCTTGTCTGTCTATGTGTGCATGTGTGTCTGTGCGAGTGTGCATAGCGTCTTCTCCCTCATCCAAAATAGAAGGTGCGTGATAAACTAGAGCTAGTACTTGAGCAAGTGGTCGAGTACAAAACTATTGACCCCACTTGTGACTTGAGCGTATCCGAGACCTAATCCCATATCTAATCATATTACTAATGAGGGAACCTTAGTGCTTGCCTTGAAAAGAAATGTAACCATTCTTAAGAGGCCACAAAAAGCAATTTCCAAAGCCTCTGGAAACAATTCACCTTTAGACCCTGCATTGCTAAATACTACATTAAAGGAGGACTTAGTGGGAGGCGAAAGTTGGCTTTCCATGGTTTATCATAGTAACCACAATATTCTCTTAGAGGTGTTTGTTGAGACGACTCATTTTAACCCCATCAGAAGCACCACCTCCTTGAGAAGGATCAACGCACATCCCTTACACATTGGCAGGACCAAACCCACCTCTGAGTGAGTACGAACCAAGTGAGTGCAAATATTGTTGAAGAAGTCCAACTCTTGTCCTTGAAAGTCAATAAGTTTGCTTTTATAAGGAAATTCTTGACTTTGGAGAGACTTATCTAATTGGATGACTTAGAACCTAAGTCTTAAAATAAGAGTTGCCCTGCCGCCCATGGTGTGTCATGATACCACATCACGAATGACATAGATGACTAGCCAACACATGTGCCCCTTCCTTGAAGACCGCATATCTGCATGGAGCTTGCGAAGGCTTTAGCATGCTAAGGCATGTCCCTCTAGTCTTCCAAAAAAGACGATAAGATTGGGAGTGTTTAAGATAAGAGGGGTCCCTTTGGACTAGTACATATACCCTTTCATCTTCCACATCACCTTTGCATGTGGGATTACTTGGCATCCTTTTTCATCTTGCAATTTCCACTACCCATACGATATTTTCTCCTCCAACACCCCCCCTCTAATCGAGTATGGAGGAAAGTGGCATGGGATCATGAACCTCTAGAGAAGACAAAAGAGTCCATGAACTCTGAGTAGTAAGAGGCAACACCTTGTCCATGTGCAGTTGCCCCATCTAGTAAACTCGTACCTATCAAAGAAGAGCTTCCCATGGTGCCAAACCCCAAAGAGAGTCATGAACATGCTTTAATGGCGCCACCGCCGAGCAACCCCAGTGGTCCCATCTAAATTCGTACCTATCAAAGAAGAGCCACCCATGGTGCCAAACCCCAAAGAGAGCCATGCACATGCTTTTGTGGCATTGTCGAGCAACCCCAAGACTCAAAAGGATCATCACCACAACACCCATGTGCACCACGCTATAACACCAACTCGTAAGTTGGAACTCAAAGGAAAAAGTTCAATTAAGCACGCCAGTAAAGAGGATGAGAGAGATAAAGAGTAGGAACACCCCCCAGTGAGACGCAGAAGAGAATCAAGAAGAGAAAATAAGTCCAGGCACATATACCAGAGAAACCATGCCGGGAGAGACATTAAATAACCACAAAACCTTGTTAATGCCAACCCTCTAGGTATATCTTTGGATGGGGTGACCATGGCGGTGCAAGATGCCCATGGTGTACGACCCACATTGTGCTTGGAGAACAATGTAAGTACCTCCTTGAGCTTCAATGCATACAACCTCTGCGTCGACTCTGATTCAATAAACATGCACATCGCCCTGGCTGACGTATTAGGTATATCTTTGGATGGGGGGACCATGGCAAGCACAAGCTTAGCCCATGGTATCACCCATCATGCATGGAGAACAATTGACCTTGCAGGTACCTCCATGAGCTTTAATGCATGCAACTTGTACATCGACTCTAATTCAACAAACATGCACATTGCCATGGCCAATATATTAGCCCCACAAAGAAGCCCAATCTCAAAGCATCACTTTGTGAGATCGGCACTGTCATATTGCATCAAGAAGACATGAAAAACCATGTATCCATACTAAAAAATTCATTAGTTTTCCTGATGCTCATTCTAGCAATCACAGAGTGGGGGGGCCACTTTTATTTGAAGGGCTTAAGATTTGTTCACAAATAGCAAGACGAGGCCTCCCATGAAGAACTTCTACATCACCTATACCTTTTATACTACCCTCGACAAGCTGTGTCTACCACCAGTACCCTCACGAATATACCTTGCATTTGGCTGTGCGGATTGTTTTTGAGCCATACCACCAAACTTTACATGCCAACTTCATGGCTTATTTTAGACCATCCACACATTTCCATCGCGAGACAGCAGCAGCTTCACCATTCACTTGGGTGACACAAGGAGGTGGTCTCATAATTAGGAGGAGGGGTATGTCAACCACTTGATAGGTTAACATTGGCCAACCTCTGTAAGGTGCTTTGCCATCTTACCTGCTTGAATGGGCACTTGTAAGATGATGCTAGAACATATAAAGGCCTTATCCTGAGCTTAATGTCAAATAGAGAAAGTCTAAGGACTTGTGTACATACTTGCCTAAGACTAGTAATAATAGTGGCTAAATCATTTTTAAGTTTGGCTAGTCTAATGTGAAAACTACACAATACTCATTTGCTTACAAAATAGTGAGTGCCCCTTCTTCCCTCCTCTTGCTTGCTTGTATATTATTGATTTTTTTTGCATGATGGATGCGTGCTAGATAAATTCGTTTATAGGTTTCTCGCTTGCATTAGCTTCTTCTTCTTTCCCTACCTTTCGTGTGACAACCACTATGAAGGACATTCACTTTTTAGGTGTGTGAAAAGAGTGAGGACACATGAACGAGCTTGAGCACCCACATCAAGAAGTTGTGATTGCGGCTCTAAGGCAAGGCCTAACAACACGATTTGACAAGGCTAAGGTAAGCTCTTGACTTGAACAACAATGCATCACCATAATCCCCTAGGAATCCTCCCAAATGGGAGACCCCATCATTATGAGCACTCCACTCATTTATATAGGTATTGCCACCAAGATAGAAGTCTAAAGAAAACCCTCACATGAAACTTGAGAAAGAGACGAGTCCAAGATTTGTTTTTACCAAGCTTAAAATTGCCAACAAATATCTTTAAGGAGAGGCACCTAAAAAAGGCAAACATATTAGAATACTGTTAAGAATTGAATCAAAACTAGCATATTAAATCCGAAGCACCTAAAAAACTAGGCAAGAGTGACTCAAACAAAAACTAGCATATTGAATCCCATGCATAGTGCTCTCTCTCTAAAAGCCCCCACCACTAATAGGCTATAAATATCTAGAAACCTTGGTGGCCCTAGGAGTTTCATATGTGCTTTATGATTGAGCAAAAATCGATGCCTTGTATGGTCTCACGGAAGTTGTTACAAGTTATCTTGATTGTTTTATCCCTCTTTGCTTGAGGTTATGACTTTAAAAGTAGCAGACAATAGCGTAAGTTTACGAAAAGTGCAACAAAAACACACTATGTGAAGAGTGTTATCTTGATTGTTTTATCCTTCTTTGCTTGGGGTCATGGCTTTAAAAGTCACATATAATAGCATAAGTTTAGCAAAAGTACAACAAAACACACTATGTGAAGAATGTTAGTATAATGTGTTGAAAAACATAGCAAATCAACCTAAGGTGTGATTAAGCTAACGTAAGGTGGGTGATGCCTAAGCATACACATAATGACAAACTGCTAAATTGATTAAGAGACTTAATCATAATTAGGTGATTAGGCTAATGTAAGGTGGATGTAAGGTGGGTGGTGCCTAAGCATACACATAATGACAAACTGCTAAATTAATTAATTAGGAGAATTAAGCACAATTAGGTTACACGATTGAGACTTGTACTAAGACATATACTCATATAGAGGCTTAAGAGCTTGCTTGATCTCATTACTTAGAAACAATCCTTTTTATTTGGGTATGATATATCATTTCTTTGCTAGCTCATGTGGGATAAAGTGGCCTGGATGATGTGGCTCACTCCTCATGGTTTCTTCCTCTACTCATACCTTTCCTCTATCTTGTGCCTAAGGCACCACAAATCTCAACACGCCTCCTTGGTACCTTGGATGTTTAGGCTACTACAAGGTGGTTGGATTTGAGTTACAACAGATCCATCACCCCCCCTTAGTGTGCAACAAGCTACTTAAGGTGGTTAAGTGTGGTATTACAATATGTCATGACCCCCCAGTTGCTACTCTCAGGTGGTCAGGTATGATAAAAAAACAAAAGACTAGGTCTACTCATTTGGTGACCTTTTAACAACCATAGGCTAAGGTGGTGAGGGTTGTCGATGTAGCTTTGGTTTTAGAAGGGATGCTCGTCGGGGGTCTTTCCTTTGCTTGATGAAGACTCCATGTAGTTGGCTTCTTAGTTCTTCATTTTGCATTCCTCTTCTTTGTGCCTGAGTTTGTTGCAGTGTCCACATTTTGGCTTGTGTTTGAGTCTGCACTTGATTTTGAAGTGTCATTTCCTTTCGCTAATGGTAGCATTCTTTTGTGCCCTTGTTGGTGTAGAATGCTTGTTCCCTGTAGTTCCTTGTGTTTCATTCTTTAGCCACTTCTCTTCTTCAAGCAAAGATGAAATGTAACCCTCAAATGTTGGTTTAGGTAAATTATTTAAAGTGGTCACCAGTGCACTATATTCCTCACACATGCTTTTTAGAAGGATGTAAAGTGCATCTTTTTCACCTATCTTTGCATAAATTCCATCTAGCTAGATCATGATGCTTTTCATTTTGCTTATGAATTGTGCTAGTGAGTCATGAAATTTCATCTCTAAGCCCCATAAAATTCTATTTTCAAATGGATTTCTTGATTCTTGGACTTGGAATCAAATATTAAATTTAACTCATCCCATACTTGTTTTGACATGGTTTTGGAATCAATGTGATGAATAAGGTTGGTGCCCAAGTGCAATCTAATTAATGAGAGTGCTTGCTCATCTCTTTTATTCCAATCATTAGTTAGATCACTGGGTGCATTCTCCTTAATTAATTTTCATAGCTTCTTTGCATGAGCAGATACTTCATTTGAGTAGCCTAGGTGTGGAACCCTTCCCTAGGGAATCTTTCAACTTGTGCTTGTTTCCATTGGTAGCGTCTAGTTGCCAATGGCAGCGTCTATTTGACAATGCAATAAACTTTTAAGTGCAAACACACATAATGATGTGATTTGAATGCATGTGAGTGTTTGCAAGTGTCAAACGCCACCCCCACTCATAAGTTACAACATCAAAGTTTTCTTTGAACTATTAATTCACTTTTAGTTACACTAATTAAGTCATAATCCTTGATTAACAAAAGTTAAATTTGGAGGGTCCAATCGAGCAATTGGAGAGGTTATTGATGGGGCTTTTTTGCATAGGGGGCTTGCAGTAGATGAGAGAGGAGGCTAGGCATGAATCTCCAGGTCAATCCTTCTCTATAGCCCTAAATATGAAAAGAAAGAGGCAACTTCTATTCTGCTCCACTATACATCAACCGATGGACCAGGTAGCTGTGAATAGCTTAAACTATGCCTAAGCTTGTCATAAGAGGGCTTAGGCCAATTGTGTGCCTATGCAGAGAATGACATGAAAAAACAACTTGTAGAACTATGCCAATTTCGGACTATAGACATCGATTCGTGGGCAATCACTCCAAGGGCTAAGGTTTCCTTGAGATGAGAAATGTGTGGCTAAGAGAGCTTGGAAAATGCTGCAAGGAGTGTAGAGAACCAATTCCTTCGATCTCATCCACCATAAGGAGTGAGAATTTAAGGTTCTACTAATATTGATGATTAGTGCCAAAGATGGTTGGAAATTACTAATGCAAGCAAGACAATAGTGTGAAATGGCTATGGGGAGATTTGGAGACGCTCAAAGGGAGAAAGGGGGAGCTTTGATACCATGTTGAAAAACACAACACATAAAGCTATAGTATGATTAAGCTAACCTAAGGTGGGTGGTGCTAAGCATACACATAATGACAAACTTCTAAATTAATTAATTAAGTAGGAAACTTAAGCACAATCATGGTTACAAGATTGAGACTTGTACTCATATAGAGGCTTAAGAGCTTGCTTAATCTCATTGCTTTGAAATGACCCCTTTTATATGGGTATAGTACATCATTGCTTTGTTAGCTCATGTGGGATAAAGTGGATTGGATGATGTGCCTGACTCCTCATGATTTCTCCTCTATCTTGTGTAGAAGGCACCACAAATTTCAACACCCCTCCTTTGGAACCTTCATGAGTTACAAAAGATCCATCACCCCCCCTTAGTGTAACATGCTACTTAAGGTGGTCAAGTGTGGTATTAAAATATGTCATTACCCCCCCTGGGTGCATAAGTTTCTATTCTCAGGTGGTCAGGTATGATAAAAAAACAAAAGACTAGGTCTACTCATTTGGTGACCTTTTAACAACCATAGGCTAAGTTAGGCTAAGGTGGTGAGGCTTATCGATGTAGTTTTGGTTTTAGAAGGAATGTTCATCAGGGGTCTTCTGTTTGCTTAATGAAGACTCCGTGTAGTTGGCTTCTTGGTTCTTCAATCTACATTCCTCTTCTTTGTGCTCGAGTTTGTTGCACTGTCCACATTTTGTCTTGTGTTTGAGTCTACACTCGCTTTTGAAGCGTCCTTTCCTTCTGCCAATGGTAGCATTCTTTTGTGCCCTTGTTGGTGTAGAATGCTTGTTCCCTTGTGGTTCCTTGTGTTCCATTCTTTAGCCACTTCTCTTCTTCAAGCATGGATGAAATACAACCCTCAAATGTTGGTTCATGTAAATTCTTTTGAGTGGTCACTAGTGCACTATATTCCTCAGGCATGCTTTTTAGAAGTATGGCAAGTGCATCCTTTTCACCTATCTTGATGCTTTTCTTTTGCTTATGAATTGAGCTAGTGAGTCATGAAATTTCATCTCTAAGCCATAAAATTCTATTTTCAAATGGATTTCTTGATTCTTGGCCTTGGAACCAAATATTAAATTTAACTCATTCCATACTTGTTTTGCTGTGGTTTTGGAATCAATGTGATGAATAAGGTTGGTGCCCAAGTGCAATCTAATTAATAACAATGCTTATTCATCTCTTTCATTCCAATAAATAATTAGTTGGATCAACGGGTGCATTCTCCTTAATTAATTTTCACGGCTTCTTGTGCATAAGAAGATACTTCATTTGTGTAGCCGAGGTGTGAACCCTTTCCTAGTGAACCTTTCAATTTGTGCTTGTTTTGATTTTTATAAAGCTCTTACCAAACTGAGTGTAATGTGCTTCAATTTGGCAGTTTCTAGTTGCATACAATTTGGCAATGTAGTGAACTTTTAAAAGCAAACACACATAATGATGTGATTTGAATGCATGTGAGTTTTTGCAAGTGTCAAATGCCACCCCCACTCATAAGTTACAACATCAATTTTTTCTTTGAACTATTAATTGACTATAAATTACACTAATTGAGTCGTAATCCTAAATTAACAGCAGTTGAATTTGGAGGATTCAATTGATAAAATTGGAGAGGTTTTGATGGGGCTTTTTGCATAGGGGACTTGCCCTAGATGAAAGGAAGAGACTAGGCATGAATCTCTAGCTTCATCCTTCTCTATAGCCCTAAATGTGCAAAGAAAGAGGCGACAGCTCTTTTGCTCCACTGTGCATCAACCAGTGGACCAAGTAGCTCAAGATTTGAGCTATGAGTAGCTTAAACTATGCCTAAGCTTGCCCTAAGAGAGCTTAGGCCAATTGTGAGCCTACGCGGAGAATGGCGCGCTAGTAGAACTATGCCAATTTTGAGCTACAGGCAGTGATTCACAAGCAATTACTCCAAGGGCTAGGGTCACCTTGAGATGAGAAATATGAGAGCTTGGAAAATGATGTAAGGAGTGTGGAGAGCCAGTCCTTCAATCTCAGCCATCGTAAGGATTGAGAAGATAAGGTTCTAATCATCTTGATGATTGGTGCCAATGATGCTTGGAAATTACTAATACAAGAAAGACAATAGTGTGAGATGGCTATGGGGAGATTTGGAGAAGCTCAAAGGGAGAAAGTGGGAACTCTGATACCATGTTGACAAACATATCAAGCTATGGTGTGATTAAGATAACCTAAGGTGGGTGTTGCCTAAGCATTCTCATAATGACAAACTACTAAATTCATTAAGCAAGAGGACTTAAGCACACTTAGGCTACAAGATTGAGACTTGTACTCATATAGAGGCTTAAGAGCTTGCTTGATCTCATTGCTTGGAAATGACCCCTTTTATATGGGTATGATACATCATTGCTTTGCTAACTCATGTGGGATAAAGTGGCCTCGATGATGTGGCTCACTCCTCATGATTTCTTCCTCTACTCATACCTTGCCTCTATATTGTGCTCAAGGCACCACAAATATCAACACAATGATGTCATATCTTTTGCGAGAAGAAAAGTGTTGTTTTAGAAAAATGACTTAACTTAAAAGGGCATCCACGAGTTCAGCCATTGAGGGATTCCATGTTTCTACAAAATTTCTAGAGTTGGTGGCAGTAGTAGGCATTGAAAGGGATCCAGTCAAGGGCTAGATTTTGGGGCGATGCTATCCAAAATCTATCACGTGGGGATCTCTCCTCTTCGCTCCTTAGGTACTCTTTACGAGACTGTTCACAAGGGCATCTGTCCTTGTACTACAAGCCATAATCCATTCGCTTACTCTCTTCCAACTAGCTTCCATAGTTGCGAGAAATATGGCATAGATGTAGAGAAATGAGAAGAATACAAGATGCTCCAAAAGTGAGCTATAACACTATCTACATTTAGGATTTCAAAACCAAAGATTTAGGGTTTGCAAAATCTAAGAAAAGAGATTAGGTTAGGGTTAGGGTTCTTATCGTAGAAATTCAGAATATAGGGGAAACTAGGGTTAGGGATTTTGCATAGATGAAGGCCTTAGGGAGGCCTTTCCATAGAGGAAAGGGTAGCGAGAGTGGGGAGCCCTCTCTTCTTCAAGGAAAGGATAACCCCAAGTAGTTTCCAATCATCATGGCCTCTGGGAGGGGTAGAAAGTGATGAGAAGTTGCACAATTTGCTAGATTGGCATTCTAGAGAATGGACTCCATGCAACAACAATGATAGGAGGAGATCCATCAATTTGCTAGAGCAGCATCCCCAAGAATGGAGAATGGACTCCATGCAACAATTTGCTAGATTAGCGTTCCCGAGAACATGCAACAAACGATAGGAGGAGCTCCATCAATTTGCTAGAGCAGCATTTTCAAGATTGGTTTTTGTAGGCTGAGGTGGCATAATCTCGTGAATATATATTATACAAGATAATGCTAGATAAATTTAAGGCCCTGAACTTTCCTCTCACTACCGGAGGCCATGGATGGATGTGGTGGTGGAGACATCCATTCTAGCATCGTTAGCAATTGAGAGGGCCAAGTGGGAACGGGATGCCATGCAAACGACAGCTAGGAGGGCCATGTGAGGATGAGAAAACCAGTGTCCATTCCTAGCCATTGTGATGGTTGGGAATCCTATCCAAGATCCCATGGGGCTTTGGGGGGATGCTAGCCCGCGCTGAATATTATGCATCTATGTGGGGATGAGGTGCAAGAGAGAGGCGTAGCACAGACCCATGTCTAGGCACACTTAGACTCACTCACGCATCAAGTAGGCATGTTAGGCCTCCTGTGTTGCAAGAGGGGTTGAGTGATTCTGAGTGCCTCTTGGGGTTTCCCTCCCCACCTTTCCGGCGAGATCGTCATGTGGAAACGTGACCAACGGAAGGGACCAGTGGAAACGGCAGAGCTGCGGGCCGGCAAGCCATGCCGTGTCGACGGGCCGAACCGCTGGGACATGGAATAGTCATAAGATGGAAAGCCTTGAGTCTAGGCTGTGGAGCCGGGCCGGGCATGAAGGTAAGTGAAGGGTGGTTCCTCGCAAGGAAAACGCGCCATGACACGCTCGACGAGATGGAGCCGCGCTATGAGATAGAATGGTTGGAAAGGCCGCCTAGCGGCTAGATGTCTGAGTCTTGATCCTTCGGGCTTGTGACACTTGGTATCAGAGCATGGTTCATTTTGGAAGCCAGTGAGGGGCGTGTGATGTCAAGACGGCAAGAAGGGAATAAACCTTGAAAACTACAAAAACGGCAAGTCGAGTTGTGACTATGTGACGGCCCACGAGTTGACGGCACGAAAAGTCGTTGACTGAGATTTGAGCCTCAAGATGATGGAATTTTCCCATAGTTACGTATACCTATCACGAGCAATGGGAAGAAAGGCAAGGGATGGCGTGGTTGGTCAAACCCGCTGAGACCCCAAGCTGCCTACACGGGGCATCAGAAATAATTCAGTGCCCGATGGGGGCCCGAACGATGGAATTTGGGGACATACTTTATATGCGAAATGATCAATTTTTCGAGTAGATTGTAGCCATGCAGTTTGTTTGAAGAGATTCCAGAGTTGACCAACCTGCTGTGTGGCCATCAAAATGTTGGGTTGAATGCAAGGTAAGGTATATGGTGCAAGTCTAGCTGAAGATGTTGGCACGGGCCTACGTGGTCCAAATGCACTCAAGTAGATCAGAGATACATGCGATTTGATCCTGGTGGGGCCGACAACAGTTCAAGTAAGATGAAGAGCGGGCTTGGGATCTCACGGAGTAACCACCTAGGGAAGGTGACGCTTTGAAGAAAACGATGAAGGCAGGCAATGAAGATAGAGTGGCACTTTATGGACTGGCAGCACCCAAGAGTGGGACCGTAGGCTGGTAGCCACGAAAAGGTCAAAGAGAGATGCAAGCAAAGGGGCCGCACATGCAATTATAGCACCGATTATGGGACCGGGTTTGCTTATGCTAAGAAACTTGATGCGGCAAAATGGGATGTCGTGTTGGTGTGGTGCCTAGGATCAAAGAGCAGAATGCAAGCCGCTAAGCCAATCATTTGGGAGAATGTATGTGGCAAGATGCCCGCAACAGCAAGACCTGCCACCTCTCAGCACGATACAAACGAGTTTGGCTAGAGGAGCTGAAGCCCCTTTAGATCACAAAGGATCATGTCTTGGGCAGATGTAGTAAAGTAGAAGCCAAGGCTCCTTCGCAGTGCAGAAAACGGGTTAGACCGAAAGAGTTGAAGCCCCTTCAGTTTAACAAGGATCAAGTCTTTGGTGAATGCATCAAAGCGGAAGCCCACACTCCTTCATAGTGTAGAGCATGGGATAGGCCGGAGGAGCCGAGTCCCTTTTCAAATCATGCAGGATCAAGTCTTGGGTGAACGCAGCACAACACACAGACACTTCTTCACGGTGCAAAACACGGGTTAGGCTGGAGAGTCGAAGCCCTTTTCAGATCATCCCAGGACCACTTTGGGTGGAGAAAGCATGCAATCCCTCTACTCCTTCACCGTGCGAAGTAGGGTGAGACAGAAGGTGTCAACATCCCTTTCAGGTTTTCAAGAGCCAAGCAACCTTCAAGAGAAAGCCCACAAATCTACGCAACGGTAACCAACCTAGAATATGTAATGATGGTGGCAAAGCATGAGGTGGTGGATGCGGGATGCTAAAGCCACGCTCGAAATGGGCATGCGGGTGAGGTAAGACCAAAGAAGGCACCGACAAATCCATGACCCCCTAGCAACACCGTGGCCGGGCCACCCAAAAGAGGCGCACCAGGCCGCACCATCGAGGAAGACTCCGCTTGGGTGAGGGTAAGTCCAAGGATGGCACCAAGAGCCCCGAGCCATGCAGGCTGCAAGAGCAGCACTCCGGACCAAGAGTGGTCGTGTAGCCATTAGAGGTGCACGAGCTGCCTAAATAAAGTAGTACTGAATAAAACTGCACTCGGGTGAGGGTAAGGCCGAGCACGACACCAAGAGCCTCGGGTCTTGACAGCAATAAAGAGAGTGGGCCAAGCAATGGTTCCATCCAAGTGGCTATGCAGGCCATCAAGTGGTGCACAAGGTCACCATGTGGGCTGTCAAGTGGCGCACGAAGTTTCACCAACTAGGAATACCAAGTGCCACAAGCACTTTGGGGCCCATGACGGCTCAAGGTGGAGCAATCCGGGGAGGGCAAAGTTTCTTTGAGCGGCAACAAGTGCCAAATCTGGTCAACAAGGGCTATAAGGCACAGAGTTATGTGACTTTGGAAAGCAGGTTTGATGAAGGCGACTACATGCAAACTCTCAACTGCAGGACAAGGACCGTAGTGTCGAGCATATAGTACTCTGTATGAGAGGGTAAACAGGTAAAGCTAGAGTTGACCAGGTGGGTCGGAGTTGTGTAGCTCCAGAGTTGGATGGCTTTGGAAAGCAGGTTTCATGAAAACGACTACATGCAAACGCTAAAGTGCAAGACATGGACCGTAGTGTCGGGCACATAGCACTTTGTGTGAGAGGGTGAACAGGTAAAGCTGAAGTTGTGTAGCTCCAGAGTTGGATGGCTTTGGAAAGCAGGTTTCATGAAGGCGACTACATGCAAACGCTAAAGTGCAAGACATGGACCGTAGTGTCGGGCACATAGCACAATGTGTGAGAGGGTGAACAGGTAAAGCTGGAGTTGTGTAGCTCCAGAGTTGGATGGCTTTGGAAAGCAGGTTTCATGAAGGCGACTACATGCAAACGCTAAAGTGCAGGACATGGACCATAGTGTCGGGCACATAGCACTCTGTGTGAGAGGGTGAACAGGTAAAGCTGGAGTTGGACAGGTGGACCCGAGTTATTTGGCTCTACCAAGACGTACGGAAGATGGAAACAATTGTTTGTGTAAAGTGGCAGTTGTGCAAATGGTTGGGTGAGGTGAAGTGGCAGTCGTTTCACTGAAGTCCAAAGGGAGACTTGGTCTAGGTTACCTAAAGATGGAAACGACTGTATGTGCAAGTGACAGTCCAAAGGGAGACTTGGTCTAGGTTACCTAAAGATGGAAACGACTGTATGTGCAAGTGACAGTGTGCATGTAGCTGGGTGGGACAGAGTGGCAGTTGGCTCAGTGAAGTTCGAAGGGAACTTGGTTGTGGAAAGCACTCAAATCTAGCCAAAGGGCAAAGAGGGTGCAAAGCAGGAGGGTACAACCCGAGACGAAGTTCAAGAAGGTGAAACTTGGGACTTAGCTGACCAAGAAGAGCTTGTTGGAATGGTGTCAAAGAAGACTGGAATCTTCACAGTACAGCATGACACATTCTGAACTTAAGGTGTAAGGTGATGGTGTAGAGTCAGGAAACAAAGCTCATGTAAAGGTTGTCAGGTGTCATGGTGGCCTAAGCAGGACTAAGTGGATGGACTTTGTGCCTTGGTGAACAGGAACATGTAAATCCAGACATGAAGGTCTAAACCGCTTGAACAGGTTGGTTGGATCCAGCATGGCAAAGGGGGTCTTGGTGTTAAGGCAAGCTAGAGCACTCAGTCAAGCTGAACCAAAGCTAAAGAGGTGTAAAGGTTCGAATGCCAAAAGAATCGCAGTGGTTTCACTTGGAGTCAGGTGGGGCCAAAGGCACTTTTGTCACAGAGGATCAATGCACCCATGTACCAAGCAAGTTGATTCAGGGCAAGAAGGTTTAAGGCAACCAAGTGCAAGGTTGGAAATGGTACAAGATGGGGCAAACCAAGCTAGTGTTAGTGAGGTGGGCAACTCTTGTCCATGAAGATTTTGCATAAAGAGCTCAAGGGGCATCGACAGGCAAGCAACAAGGCTCACAATAAAGCTCCAAAGAAAGGAATGTGAAGTCAGAGTTGAAGAAAAGATGTTGCAACCAAGTTGGCCTCAACTCGGTAGACAAGTCTCTACTTCCATGAAGGCTTATGCATTCCAAGCAAAGATGCATTGCTTAAGGTAATCACTCTTACTCAGCTCAGATAGGAGCTTCGACGAGACCACATAGTCACCTCGCCAACTTTTGGGGGATTCGGGGGACTCTAAAGAAGGGGCTTGAAGATCAGGCCATATTAGATGAAAAAGAGAAAAATACAAAAATGTGCATCGTCTTTTAATTTGTATCGGGTTAGACACTTATGTTGCTCATGGCTATAAAGCAAGGTTAAGACCTCCCACATTTATTACTTTAGCCCCATGTAGGCACAAAGATCATAATTGAGGGTTATACACTCAACCTTGTTTCAAAGGCAATTGACGAGGGCGTCATTTCCATAAAGGGGGGTGTATGTGACAGTTGGGAATCCTATCCAAGACCCCATGCGGCTTTGGGGGGATGCTAACTCACGCCGAATATTATGCATCTATATGGGGATGAGGTGCAAGGGAGCGACGTAGCACGAACCCGTGTCTAGGTACACTTAGACTCACTCATGCACATCGGGTAGGCACGTTAGGCCTCCTGTGTTGTAAGAGGGGTTGAGTGATGCTGAGTGCCTCTAGGGGTTGCCCTCCCCACCTTGCTAACGAGATTGTCGATGTGGAAACGGGACCGACGAAAGGGACCGATTGAAACGGCGGAGCCACGGGCCGGCGAGCTGTGCCGTGCCAACGGGCCGAGACGTGGCTGGGTCTGCGGGACATGGAACTGTCTCATAGGATGGAAGGCGCCGGGCTGGGCATGAAGCCAAGTGACGGGTGAGACCCTGCACGGAAAACATGCCATGACGCGCTCAACAACCGATGGAGCCGCACTATGAGATGGAACGATTGGAAAGGTTGCCTCACGGCTAGATGTCCAAGTCCCGATCCTTCGGGCTTGTGACAGCCGTCATGAATGTTGGGGGCGGACACGTCAGCATCAGTATTCTAGGGGGAATGGTCTTTACCCGGTCGTTTTTTGGAAACCGGCTTCGAAACATGAAGGATCAAGATTAACACGTGAGGCCATAACCATACATGAAATTCTATTATATGTCACTCCGTTGTGAGCCATCGACCCCGCCACATGTTCATGTCCACACCTATGCCGCCTCCAAAGCTCTGCGCTCTGGATTCTCACGCAGTAGATGAGGGCTTGCAAAAGCATCGACGACGCCAGGCAGAAAACTTTCAAGATCTCGACTGGAAGAGGCGGTTGCCCTTCGGAGCCTCTTCCTCCTCCACAACTCCGAGGGGCACCAGCAGAGGGCCATGGCGTTCTTCCTTTCTCACCGGCAAGAGGAGGAGGAGGAGGAGGAGGAGGAGGAGTGGTGCCTGGCAGCAGCCATTCCTTGTCGGCCTTGTATGTATCTCTTCTGCAGGCGTGCAGCAAGAAGAAAGCCCTGGCGGAGGGGAAGCAGGTCCATGGTCTCATGATCGAGTGTGGACTTGAGCACGAGATCCATGTGGGGAATCTCCTTGTCAATCTGTACACCAAGTGCGGGAGCACGGCAGACGCCCGGCACGTGTTTGAGAGCATGCCCACGCGTGACGTCTTCACATGGACCATGGTGATCGCTGGCTATGCCCACCCTGGACATGCTGACGAGGCTCTCACGCTCTATCGGCGAATGGAACAGGAGGGTGTGAAACCTGATAGAGTCACCTGCTTAACCATCCTCAAGGCATGTGCCATCCAAGGAGCTCTGCATCAGGGTAAGCAGATCCATTCTTTCATATTCAGGAGTGGAATAAACCTAAGTGTTACTGTGGGAAATAGCCTCATTGACATGTATGCCAAATGTGGAAGCATAGAGCAGGCATGGCAGGTATTTGACACAATGCCAAACAGGGATGCCATTTCTTGGAACATAATGATTGCTGGTTGTGCCCGGCTAGGGCATACAGATGAGGCCTTCAGTTTTTTCAGGAGTATGGAAAGGGAGTGCTTAGAGCCAGATGAGGTTACATTTTTGAGCATCCTCAAGGCTTGTACCAGAATAGAACAAGGCAAACAAATCTATGATCATATTCTGAGAAATGGATTAAAGCTCACCACTTTTGTGGGGAACACTCTTATTGACTTGTATGTTAAATGCAGAAGTGTGGTCTATGCACGGGAGGTATTTGACAAAATGCTTGACCGAGACACACTCTCTTGGACAATGGTGATTGCTGGATATGCCAAGTATGGATTTACCAAGGAGTCTGTCATTCTCTTTTGGGGGATGGCACAGGAAGGAGTGCTTCCAAATGAGATCACCTTTGTCAGCACACTGAATGCATGTTCAGTTCTGCAAGAAGGAAAGCAGGTCCATGCACAGTACATAGGAAGTGCATTTCCACCAAATCTGGTTATAGGAAATACCCTTATTGACATGTATGCCAAATGTGGGAGCCTGCAAAATGCTCACATGGTTTTTGACAAAATGCTGGAACGAGATATCATTTCATGGAACACATTGATTTCTGGATATGCCAGCTTTGAACATGGTGAAGAGGCCTTCAATCTTTTTTGGGAACTTCAGCAGAAACACTTGGAACCTGATGCGGCAACCTACCTGAGCGTCCTTAAGGCATGCACCTGTCTAGGAGTCCTAGAGTATGGCCACTCAATTCATGCCCATATTATTGAAAGAAATTTGGAGATGGATGTTGTTTTGGGAAGCACTGTTGTTGATATGTATGCCAAATGTGGGATCATAGAGGATGCTCGCTACCTTTTTGACAATATGGCAAAGCATGATGTGGTCTCATGGAACACTATTATGGCAGGTTATGTGCAATATGGGCAAAGTGAGGAGGCTTTTCAGCTCTTCAGGCAAATGGAACAGAAAGGGCTGAAGCCAGATGCTGCCTCCTTCTTGAGCCTTCTCAAGGCATGTACTAACGCAGGATTTTTGGGCGAAGGGAGACAGATTCATGCTCTGATAATTGAGAGTGGATTGGAGGCAAATCTATTTTTGTCTGTCTCCCTTGTTGACTTGTATGCCAAGTCTGGAAGCACAGAGGATGCCTGCCAGGTGTTTGATGTGATAGCCAAGCGTGATGTTGTTGCTTGGAATGCAATGATAGCAGGCCATGCTGAACATGACCATTCTGAAAAGGCTCAAAAACTCTTCGAAAGAATGAGGCACGAAGAAGTAACTGCAGACACAGTCACTTTTGTCGGTGTCCTCAAGGCATGTGCTAGCCTGGCTGCCATAGATAAGGGGAAGGATATCCATGATGACATTATCAAGAGAGGATTGGAGGATGATGTTTATGTGGGAAGCACCCTTGTTGACATGTATGGTAAATGTGGAAGTGCACAGGATGCATATCTAGTTTTTAGGAAAATGTGTGAGCGTGATGTGGTCACATGGAATGCAATGATTGCAGGTTATGCTTTACATGGCCTTGCCAAAGAGGCTTTAGAGAATTATCACCAAATGCAGCTAGAAGATGTTACAGCAGATTCAATTACCCTGGTCAATGTCCTCTCTGCCTGCAGTCATGCAGGCCTAGTCATTCAAGGTTACGTCTACTTTGAGTCCATTAGAAAAGCAACTATTAGCACCCCTACGGTAGATCACTATGTCTGCATGGTTGATCTTCTTGGCCGTGCAGGGCTCTTGCAGGAGGCGCTGAACTTTATTGAAAGCATGCCAATACAACCTAGTGCTGTGGTGTGGACAGCTTTGCTAGGTGCTTGTAAAGTATTTGGCAATATACATCTAGGACTGCTTGCTGCAGAATCTGTTCTTGAGTTGGATCCAAACAATGATATTACTATTTTGCAGCTCTCTATCCTGTATTACCAGCAAGGGTAGGGAAATCAATGGCTCTGCAAAATTTTCCACTGGGGTTTGAGGTTGACAATGGTGAGTTCTATGCACAATTGCCAGAACTTTGACAGATAATGTTAATTTAACCAGCAAATTATGCAGCAGATATGATCCTCAAAATGTCTGGAATTGGCTGAAATGAAACTGCTTACACTACGTTGTCATGACCGGTTGCCTGCACAAAAACAAATTGGTCCTTAGGTAGTGAGAACTGAATACAAATATTCACACCCAGTGGTATGACATGCGGGAAAACAATGTTGTCATCCCAGGGGAGTGCAATCAGCGGGGACTAACCAACTTCATATTAAGGTGAGAGAGAGAGATTTTGTCACCAACATGAAGTCTTTATGAAGAGCATACAAGGTACCTTAATGGTGATCTTTTAACAATACATATAGATCTCGTGTTTTTTTCATTATCAAGCTGATCATGCAGACCTTTGCCCGTTGGACCAAGAGAAAGGTGGGGCACCTCAGAAAGGTGTGAGGATGGAGGAGGGAGGCATGATCATTGTCATTTTAGAATGCACCCACCCCTTGTTCATGAGCCTCCTAAGGAGGCGGTTTTCTTGAGTAGGTTGATGGTTGATGGGTAAAAACAAAGAACTTATATTGTAATCATCTTATAACTGAAGAATGATAATGATATGCCTATTGAATAAACAATTGAAATTGTAAACTAGAAGATAATGATACGTTTGATAACACAACTTTAAAAAACTTTACAGGTGAAAATTGACCCAGTTGACCCTGTATGTTCATGGGAGTTGATTCTCTTGAGAGTCAAAAGAAGTGCAAGTGTGAGGCCTATCATTCTCATATTCTAAAGGGGAAATTTAAGGTGAAGTGCACCTAGAAACATGGTTATTGTGAGTGATGTGAATTAAAGGTGTTATATCCAAAACTATTATGGGCGTAGAGTTTGTGATGAATTGGTGGATACCGCCATGGTCAATGCACACATTCAATGTTCCTTGATCCATAGAAGAGATTATCTATTTGTAAAAAGTTGGCACACTTCATTGCTGAATTTTAAAAATTCATGAATTAGCAATGTTTACAACTTACAAGAGATTAATTTCATGTTATCGGTTCCATTACCCATGGGATTCTAGCTTTTCCCTGAAAATGGTGAGTTCCTATCTTCCCAATCAACATTATAGAGAAACTTGATTATACAATAGGTTGATCAACTCTATTGTCACGCATGTACTCTGTTTCCCAAAGAGGCAGGACTATACACATTGGAATGCATAAAATTTTAAGTCAAAGGTGAGGAAGGTGGTATGTCTAACATAGTGGTTTGCATCGATGAGAGTTGTGTTTGGAAATGTTGCGGATGCAGAGGGGATGGTATTGATAGTGGCATGTTGAATGGCAGGTGGTATATAGAGCAAGAGCCGCTAAGGCAACACCTAGTGAGGCTCTTTGCAAGTGTAGCTGTGGTGAAAACACATCAAAAAGGGATGGTTAGGTCTTTCTATTGTGGTTTTCTGAGAGTTAAGATCTAAACATGGCAGGTAAGAAAGCCAAGGTCTTAGAGAAATGCAGCAGTTAAGGTTTGTGGTTTGTATGTATATGGGGCCTTTGGGCTTGGCTTCACAGATGCAAATGTCTGTCTGTCCAACTAAAAGCAGCTTGCACAGCAAGGGGCTCTCTCTCTCTCTCTCTCTCTCTCTCTCTTTCACACACACACAGAGGATGATCCTTGCTATGTTGCTAGGTGCGTGTAGCATCCGGTGGATTCCTCTATGTACATTAGAGATTGTTGTGAGCACTAGCACAAGCTCAACTTTTGCTGACAACGCAAATTTTATAGGCATTCCAGCTTGCCCCAACCCATGCTTAGCAGTTAGCAGGAAAAGTTTGAACACTTTTACTGATGTGACAATATCCTATTCACAAATAGTTCCTTTTGCAAGTCTTTGTCGCCATCTTACTCTCCTTTTTTATGTGCCTTAAATTTGGTTCCTCTTGTACATGGAATTGTAGAGGGTGGAATTTTTTAAAGCTTGAGAATAACAAGTAGGTGACGCGCGTGTTGCTTGCGGCATGAAGTTTTTGCTTGTATGCATACGTGCATACATAAGTATGTGCGTATGCAAGTGTGCGACTATGTGTGTGTATGCATCTATGCATGTATAAGTGCGTGCATGGGTGTATGTGTGTGTTTGTATACACGTTTATATATGATATTATTATATATTTACTATATGTATATTGGTTTATATATCATTATTATATTATTATATTATATATTTACTATATATATGTCTTTAATTTTCTTATTTATACTACTTATATGTGTGTTTATATATGGATACATATATATAACATTCGATTATAATAAATTGGTATAGATTTATTTAATATCATTACTTATTATATGTTTACATATTGTTATTATATATATTTGTATTCTATGTATATTTTTAACTTATTTATTATAAATCTTTATAATTTTATATTGTATTATTTATTTAATTTTTCTTCTCTCAACATACCCCCACACTCTTGTCTCCCTCTCTCTCTTTCTCCCCTTCCTCAATATATGGTCTCTGCTTTCCACCCCTCTCTCTCTCTGTATCTGCTTTGCCCCAACACGTGACTCCTTCCCTCCCCCATCACAGTTCCTTCTCTCTTTCCCCTACCCCCAAATAGATGCATCTTACATGTAATATTATGTTTTATTATATTTAGACACATATACCTATACAAACATCTATATGTGTATTTATAAATAATTTATATATACACAATTTTAATAAATTAATTTTTAAATTTAGATTAAGTTTTAATGGGTGGGGATTTGTAGTTACATCTAATGTTTTTTATCTTTTCTTTTCTTTACAAACAATGAGAGAGAGAAAGAGAGAGACACCTACACATTGAAATTTTCACATGAAGCTCACCTTTATCCCTTTTTTCTCTGAAGGAAATCATTAGGTAAGAAGCTCTCCTTTCGAAAATTGAGCTGAGATGAGAAAATTCAAAATTGAGAAAGGGGCACCTTAAATCACTCCTCTTTCTCCCTTGGCCCTCTCTCTCCTCTCATTTGGCCATGTGGAAGGGGAATAGCTTGTGTTTAATAAGAGTATAGTTGCTCAGCTTAACATTATGAGCACAAATCCATTTTTAGTTGGAAAAATGAAGGAGGGTAAGGTAGGTTTTGCGTTACGTTTTAAAAAATGAATAAAATAAAGGTTAGCGTAGATGGTAGTATTGATGCCAAAGGATATTAAAAAATAACAGCTTGCCCCATCGTACTCAAGGAAGGAGTTTGAATGCCCTCGTCTCGTGAACAATAATGGAGCCCCATTTTGCTAGTTGTAACATCACCCTCACTTCATGGCGTAGTTATTACTTCAAACCCTAAACCATGGTAGGATTACAAACTTTTACACATGGAAAGAAGCAAACTAGAAGTTACTAATGATGCAACCCTTGCCAAGAAGGGGTCGATTTATCAAGTTGCAAAATTTCATTTGCAAAGTAAAATCAAGATGGGAGGTACATTATTTAAAAACTATCAAATTAGTAGAAGTAACGACGTAGTTACAACTTGGTGGTCGAATTAATAGGGCCATGTAAAGGCGGCCTTACTACACCAGATGTAGACAAGCATGCCCATAAAACCTTGAGAAATATATTTCTATATGATAGGTCTTTTTGTTGTATGTGTTCGGGCACACTCTTTTTTTTGGGGGGGGAATAATAATATATTAATATCTACAACCTTACAACAGTCATTTACAAAATGCTTTAAGCCACTTTCATATCCCCTCTAGTCCCAATCCCTATTAAGGAGATCACATATTAGCTCCAACTTCTCATCTTCCCAAACAAAAGAGGACATTTCCCAAGATATATGAAACCCCATATGTATACAAGAAATCAACAAAACTTCAAAAGTGAATCCCTTAGGAGTCTGCTCTTCAAAATAATCCCGTTTTGTCCAGATCTTCACCACATGTCTTCTGCATAGAGGATTTTCAATCAAGGCCATGAATATGTCCACTGGTTGCTTTTCCTTCAGGTACCACCTTTTAGATATGGGCCCAAACTTGGGATATTTGGCTCTGGCATCTTTCCAAGTGTATACCTGCCACCAACCAATCAACATTAGGGTATGCTAGTATGTAATAACATCCCATCACCAGAGGCCCGAATCACCTAATCCCTGCCTGCAATGTTGAAACTGCCTCGGCAAACAGATTCTTATTGAGCTTATTAATATAGTATACATACGAACAATAGTGTACACATTTGAACATCATCTCTATCACATCTACCCCCTGAGTAGATTCTTTAATCTCCCACAAACAACAATATCTTATAATACAAAATATTAGACCTATCGCATCTCTCTCCAAAGGAATGTCTTAGCTTTCACTGGAACCAGTGATTCTGGAATTAGATTCCACCTCTTCTTCCAGATGCTCGAGCACCAACTGACTTTCCAGATTTTGTTACAATATTTCACATTAGCTTCACTTTTACTTACCTCTTCATATAGTGCCTTGATAGTGATTCTATCCAGTCTGACCCCATTGAACCAGGTTCAATCCTGTATCCAAGAAACTTCATTAAAAGCTATAGAGGTCCGGATTTTCTGCACATCTTCTAACACAGAGCTCAACACTTGTACCTCACTGTGTTGTAATCCAAACTCCCTCTCAACCTATTGTTGTAGCTCTTTCCAGCCGAGACCTAAGAGTACTCCCAAAGGTCTCCTAATCTCCTTAGACCTCTGTTATTTAATCTTCTAGAAGCCCTTGTATTGAGATAAGACAAAGGGGAATTAAACCTATGGGTCCACTAGATGTTTAGGGCTGAAGGAGGAGTTCCTACCAGAAGCTCTAGTACACCCATTCCAACTAATCAGATCCATCACCTCTTTCCAATATAAAAAAAGACTGAGCTTATGAAGCTAAAAATTTCTTAATATAAATACGGGTAAGCATCTTCCAAAAACATGGTAACTTAAAGGCATGGACTCCAAAAACCATTCGTAACTCAAAACAGCATCTATCTTTGACACGAAGTTCACTATTTTCAAAGGGGCAAATGATAACACCTTCTCCTTCCAATCCAGCCCAGCCCATTTCCCTCTTTAAGTTGCACCTTTGATTCTTCCACCACCTCTCTGAGCATCTTGGTCTAAATTCCTTCTTATTGGGGAAATTTGGGGAGGCTAACTACCACTCTAGCCTTGGCATGAGTAGGCAAATGCAAAATCCCCAACCCTCCCAAACTTTTTGGTAGAGTAACTTTGTCCCAGGCCAACCAAGCAGAAGCCTTTTTACCATTATTGTCATTTCTCCACCAAAAGTCTCTTATTGGAGCTATAATCCTTTTCCAATGGCATTTCTTAAATTCTATCAAGCATTAAGAATTGTATTCACAATATCTATCCTATCCTAAAATGACACTCTGATCCCTTCCCATTTTCAAAGTTTGCCACAGAATCTTTGAATAGCCCAATCGGTCAAGTCTGATAATCCTTTTTAATGACTTCACAACCCCATATTTCCATATCCAAATTTTCCTCCTCATCAGCAAAGCTTATAATCCTAGATTTATGAATGTTGCACTTGGATCCAGAGGCCATAGCAAATAGCTGCACTATTTGAAGAGCATTCCTCACATTCTCATTGTTAGGTTTCAAAAATAATAAAGAAAAAGTCAACAAACACTTCGATAGGCATAAAAATAGTAAGCTTGACATTCTTTGCTCAGATGCCTTAAGAGACTTTTGTATGTCGTGATACAACCTGATCCTATAACTTTCACTAGTTTGTGAAGTTGGCAATGGCCAATATTTGCTTCCAAATAATGGGAGGGGTAATGGAGTCAAACGACCCCATCCAGAAGACATGTTTCGTTCCAAGCACTGCATATCATAGAAAAATATGTCGTGGTCTACAAGATCTCTATGAATTCTTCCTTTGTAAATTTGTTCTCCTACATATGCATGGAAAGCATAAAAAATTCCCACTGATACTCTCCACTAGTTGCCAGTCTATCCTATTAGATGGATAAATATCTAAATAAAACTAAAAGATTAGACATTTTTAAAACAACAATTAGACACTTTTAAAACAATAAGGAGACAGGATTGAATGGATAAATAACTACATAATAAATAACAATTAAACACTTTTAAAATAAAAGAAGCTTTGACTGAGATACTACTCACAGTTGGGACGATATCGTGGAAGACCAGGAGCGAAGTAATAAATAACAATTAAACACTTTTAAAACAAAAGAAGCCTTGACTGAGATACTACTCACAGTTGGGACGATATCATGGAAGACCAAGAGGAAAGTTTTTCACCTTCAAGTCTACATGCTAGAAAACATGTTGTATTAGTACCTCTGTCCACACGCTTGCTAGATTCACATACCTTGAACTCTTTAACTTGTCCCTTGAATGGCTCCACAAATTTATTAGCATTTCTCCTCTTCCTCTTCCTTCTCTGTAAAAGTACCCATCTCTCGATTGTAATTGTAGATGGTATCCATGTCCCATCGTCTGTATTATAACTATTGAATACAGTAATAGCTGAAATGCTAGTACAAGGCTTTCGCCATTTTGTGTAGCAAAAGACACATGGAAGAAGAAGATGAGAGCTTAATTTGGAGGGCTCTTATAAAAAGAAAGAACGACTATGTTGGATGAAGAAGATCATAGCTAGTTTTGGGGGGAAACTTAGAGATTCTCTATCATTAACTACCACTATCTTTTAGCTTACGTGCAAAGATTCGGTAGTATTATTTTATTATTATTTTAAGTTGAGTAAATGTTATTTTAAGATGCATTTTGAGTATAATTTTACTCTGTTTACTTGAATTCTTACTGTAAAATGTCGAATTTCTCCGTTTACGGAAGCCTCTTCCTCATTGGTTGGGTGCCACTCTCTCTCTAAAACTAAAAGGCCCAAAAATGAGCCTACATTTCTCCTAATGCTACATGGTTGGGATTCACATTCCATCTATGTAGTCACACTTGTATGGATTACCTCATCTTTGGGGTGACACTTGTATCTTTCCCACTTGATCGTGGGTTCCTTATTACATAGTGCACTGTCAAACTACTTTTAAATTAAAATACTATGTGATTGGGTTGAGAGCACTTAGAACATCCGAGAGAATTGGAAAGCATTTTCAAGTGATTTCTTGGATACTCTAAGTATTTCAAGGCTCTAGTAAAGTAGTACTAATACTTTAAAGTAGCAAGTGATTTCTTGGATACTCTAAGTATTTCAAGGCTCTAGTAAAGTAGTACTAATACTTTAAAGGACTTTAAAGTAGCAAGTAATGTCAATCACTTGGGGCTCATCAAGTAAATGTATTGGATGCTTCACATGCGCTTTTTGCCCTATCCTCTTTCGGGACATCTTTTTTCTTAGGGGAGACATATGTCTCTGATGTCGAGAAGGAAAACACAAGGTCTTTGATCTCTTGTGTGGTGGTGATAGTACTTCGTATTGGTTGCCTTTGGCATGTATGCAAGGGTAACACTCCATCCTCTTCAAAGTGCAGGCGAGATTTGTTGCACTAAGGTTTCTTCTATGGAGACCCAAAAACTCAGCTGCTTTTCTAAAACTTATGGGTTCTATAGCACCATTCAGAAGCATCATTGCATCTACTCTCTTAAAATAGATCTCATTTGATTGGGGCACCTTCAACTGCGTCAACATGTGAATTTTGGACAAAATAGTTATTTCTACACCAAAATCTTCTGGTTGTACATCCCTTAATTTGGGATGGAGTAAGAGCTCCTAGAAAATTTGCATTCTAGTACATAAGTCTAACTCTTCTGTCTGCTCACACCAAGACTTTATAACCACACTATATTTTTTTTTCCTATCCTTCTCATCGACTGATATGTTCTCTTGGGGTCTTTTTTGTGCCTTGATTTTCTCTTGATGCTCCCTTCACTTCAAAACCCAATATTTCTCTAGTTTCTAGGTATCTTCAGATCCAAGGTCAATAGTTTGTGCATCCTAATTTTGCATAGGATGTCCTTCTCCCATGGCATGTCCATGATGCTCTGTTCACCCTGATTCTGCATAGCATGACCTCCTCCCATAGCATGACCTCCTCCTATAGGCTAGATTTCTCCCATGACTTTCTCCATATAGTCTCACCCATAGTTATAAAATAGCTGGTAATTAAACTTTGAGTGTGTCCGTGTGTGCTTGTGTGTGTACAAGCTTGAGTCGACATCTCATCTCGACCTTCCATAGGTTGAGCAGGTTTCGCCAAGAGAGCTAGAGATATAATGAAAGAGGGAGGATGGAGGGAAGAACGAAGGGACAGAGGGAGGGAGGGAGGGAGGGAGGGAAGGGAAATTCTCATGTACATGCATGCTGAAGCAATTACAAGGTAGTACGTGACTAGTGGTGGTGGGGGTAAAAGCCTCACTTTAAACTGAACTCTTTTTTTATATGGTAAGTGACATTCTCTTTCTTACCAAATGGTTTCCCACTCCTTTCACCACTTCAAAAGGAGTGTCAATGACACTCCTTTTTGGACCACCAATCCATGCTTTTACTCATGTTGCTTTTCAATCATAGGAAACAATAATAAAGAACCTCTAATAGACTCAAATGCCTTTAAATAATCCTTTAATAGACTCAAATGTCAATCATAAGAACCTCTAATAGACTTAAATACCTTTAAATAATAAAATACTCAATATGTAAGACTTTGATGTTCTAGGTAGGGATTTATAAAACTTGCGAGTCCTAGTCTTAAATGCTTTAAGGATTTATAAAACTTTAAGGTCCTAGTCTCAAATGACATCCTAGAAACTTGTTTGACAACATTTGATTATAATTTATGATAAATGTGGTAATTCCAACTCAGATGAAGTAATAAGATCTTGTTTAAAGCTAACAAAAACATGTAGATTCTTGTAAAAAAGCTCATAAGAACTCATGAGAAATCTTGTATACTTATGAATGTTGATAAGAGCTCTCAATGTCATATACGATCTTATAAGGTCTCTATAAACTCTTATAATATTAGTAGATCTCAAAATATAAGATCTTGGTAGTTAGTACAATATTAGTAGCTCATAATATAAGATCTTAATAGCTTGTAAGTACTTCTCTTAAGAGCTCATAAGAGCTATTTCAAGCTCAAAAATGTTCTTATGACCTTATAAAACATTCCATAAGCTTGTAAATCTTATATGATCAATCCCTAAGATCTCATATGTGCTCATGAGGTCGTACATATAATCTCATAAGCTTGTAGCAGAATCCTCTAACCTCATATAAGCTCGTAGGATGTAAGCTCTCAAAGTGCTCCTATAAGGTTATAAGATAGTATGTGTGTTGGTACGCACATAGGGTATGATAGGTTATCAAGATAGTATGTGTGTTGGTAAGAGATTTTATAAGCACATAGGGTATGATAGTAGGTTCTCAATATCTATAAGATTATATAAAGTCTAAGGATAAAATATCATGTAATTATATAAAACCTAATACCATAATCTCATGTAATTATATAAAACCTAATATCGTGATCTCATGTAATTATATAAAACCTAATACCATGATCTCATGTAAGAGCTCATATAATTATATAAAATCTTATGTAATTATATAAAACCTAATAACATAATCTCATGCAAGAGCTCATATAATAGCTTGTTTAGAGAACCCCACAAATTTCTTAAGAGTCCATAGGAGTGTAAGAGCTCATATAATAGCTTGTTTAGAGAACCCCACAAATTTCTTAAGAGTCCATAGGACCCCTAAGAGATTATATGAGCTCTTATAAGATCATATAGGAATTACCAAAAACTAATAAAGGATCATAAGAGACCATATAAAACTCTACATATTCATATAATATCAAAAGAGCTATTGTAGTTTATCATATAATATATTATACCTTAGTTTTATTTATTTTTTTGGGGATAAAGCTACTTTATATTTTTGGACAAAAAGTGTTGATACTAGTCCATATAAAGAGGCTATTGATACTTTATATTTTTGGACAAAAAGTGTAGATACTAGTCCATATAAAGAGTACATCCATATAAGCTACTTTATATTTTTGGACAAAAAATGTTGATACTAGTCCATATAAAGCTACTGGTCCATACAAAGAGACTATTGTAACATCCATACAAGTAATAATTGGCTGGTACAATATTGGGTATCCCTACATCTAGACTCATGTTTGGTTAACATCTATTGACTCATGCCTCCAGACTCACGGCTCACATGTTCATACTTATGGCTCACGTCTCCAGGCTCACATGTGTTGACTCACATGTTTAAGTCGTCACACATTTTTTTACAAGACTATGGGCTCACTACCCAAGAGGTAGTTTGGCCTAGTTTTTGGAGTTTTTAAGGTTTTTTGGACTTGATGGTGGGTGATTAAGGATCCTAATCTTAGTTAATGGTGGTTATGTAAGTAATTAATTGTTTCCTTTTTTTTGCATGTTTCTAAGCTCACTTCTAAAACTGCATGAAAAAATACGAAATGCAAGAACAAAAATTAACTATCCACCTCTAATCCACACCTTATGGGGCTTCATGTTTATGTTTTTGGCCCGTGGTTTCCACTCCTAAACATAAAACTGCTAAGCTATGTCTTAATTCAATGCAAGGAAATCTAAGCATTGTGGGATCGAGCATCATGCAAATCACCAAGAAACCAAGGTTTTCTCATTCTAAGATATGAAACTAGAATGCTTTAATGCAACAAGCTTCATATCAAAATCCCAATAGCTTAGAATGGACGAATCACAATAAAGTTATAATCCATAGGGTAGGTAGTCTTCATCGGCGAAGCCAAATATGTTCAGGTGAGGAGCTTACCTTAGCCTTGCCGAATCATGTGTTGTTGGGCCTTGCCTTAGAGCCACAATTACAACGTCCCGATGTGGGTGCACAAGCTCATCCCCATTATGTCCTTCGCTCCGTTGTCACACCGAAATGATCCTTTGCCAATTGGGTGAAGGTAGATCTTTCTATGCCTATATGGAGGCCAAAAAGAAATGTCCTTTACAGTGGTTCTCTCTAACAATAGGTAGGGGAGGAAGAAGAAGCTAATGCAAGAGGAAAACCTGCAAACAAACCTATCTAGCATGCATAGATTCAATAGTATATCAACAAGAGAGAGTAGGGAAGAAGGGGAGCTCACAAGTATTCTATTACAAGGGAATGATTGTGTAAATGTCTTATATACAAGTGATTAGTTTTCACACCAGGCCAACCAAACTTAAAAATGGTCCAGCCACTATTACTAGTCTTAAGAAAGTATGTACACAAAGTGGTGATGGCTACTTTTTGATAAATTTTCTTCTTTGTAAATGACAAAAATTATGTGTGTTCCCATTTAGCAAGATCGCCAAGTGGCATGGCCACAACCTTAACATGATAGAGTTACACACATGTGAGAGAGAGAGAGAGAGAGAGAGAGAGATGTTGAAAATAATACACCAAAATATCATGTGACATTGGGGATATGGGCATATGGTTCATTAGGCCTATAGGCCAACTTGGTGTGAACACTCTAGGTATGAACTACCTCTGAGTTAGAGTCAAAAGATAGGGTTTGGTGCTTATAATAGGGTGTTGTACTTGGTGCTTTATTCGTATTAATCATAATACAATCATAATACTCGGTGGTTTAATCATATAAATCATAATAAGATCGTCTAGTGTTGTGCCCACTTTGCTCTCTCTTATGTGCTCAAGCTTCTTCTTTTCTCTCTTCTTCACACTCCACCATCATGGAGATATTTCATCCTCCACAGCCCCATGATTGATCTCCTACTATGAGTTGCCAAAATTGTATTCCATCTTGATCTTCTTCATCACCTTAACCATGTCTACATGATGCCCATCATTTCCATGAAGAACTTCAAGCCCCTATAGCCCTGTGTTTTTATCATCCTCATACCATAGTTGTGTGAACCGTTGACTTGTGCTTTTGGCCTCAACCGCTTAGTCGCTTCTCCATGTATGGTAGCCTCTCCAGCAATGTGGGCGCCACCATAATCTCAATGTGGGCTCCACCCCATAATCTTACTTGCATTTTTGCCCCTGCCTCTGCCTCTGCCGCCCGCTAGACGGTGGCCTCCCAACAACAACCACCTTGACACTACCATACAAAACGCTGGTTTACGGTTTCGACACACTTTAGGCTACTAGCTGTTTTTAGCACTTCTTATTAAAATTAGCAAAAATTCTCTGGAAATTGGGGTTGAAGCATCCACATTGTGCATCCTAACCCATTGGTTTTGGTGCAATTTGGATAAATTTTAGGCTCCTCGTTTTTCGGGTTCTTTTAGAGTAAAAGACTGAAATTTCTCCAAGTCTAGGATTTGGACTCATTAGAGGCCTTTTCCGGCTTCTTATAGAGAAAAAGGCTAAAATTTCTCCAAGTCCAAGATTTGGACTCATTAGGGGCCTTTTCCCGCTTCTTATAGAGAAAAAGGCTCCAAGTCTAGGATTTGGATTTCCTAGGATACACATGGATATTCTCACGGGTGAAGTCCCCTCTAAAATAGGTATTTTAAGCAGGTGTCACTTTTTGACGAAAGCTATGGTAACCAAAGGCCCCTCTCAACTACTTAACAACCTTGAATTTCTAATTTTTGGATTTGGCGCAATATCCTAAGGTGATGAATGGTGAGATTGAAGATCTAACGGATTTGCATGAGAGTTTCCAATTTAGAATACTAAAATTGATTCTTGGACCTTTCACAGTTGAGCTAAGAGGTACCACCTTGTTATTACATTGCTATTAGCAGATGATTGGGATCAAGGTTAGGAGGGAAATCTACTGTATATTGAATTGTGTTGCACCCTTGGAATTGCGGAACGAGTAGAATTCATCATAATTACCTTTGAATATTTCCAAGATTGGTATATAGGGGATTACTTTGTTGACTTAAGGGTAACTCCTTTTCAAGATTTTAGTCCTTTTCTTAATTTGATAAATCAATTACCATTCTCACTGACATGAGTGCAATTGAATCTTGGAGAAGAGGAGATCTTGGTATTAATAACTTTGAAGAAGAAATGCAAATAGAGGAGTCATTCCATGCCTTCCACCAGCCAAGACTTATCTCAAAATTGTGTTGACCAAAGGCCCCTCCAAGTTTAGACTCATTCAGGCAGTATTTCTATACACTTGAGAAACTGTATAAAAAGTGGTAGGGTCTTAGTGGGTAGCTCTCAGTTCAATGGTAGACGCACTTGAGAAAGTGGTAAAGTCTTAGGTAGCTCTTAGTTCAGTGGATTAGATGAAGCCTCTCCATGCTCCCATGATTGGTAGTAGAATCGACCCAATTAACCTAAGGAGGTTGGGCTAAAAACCCAACTACAAGTAAAGTCAAGTAGTGACTCAGAACATTTATCTATTTTGAGTGAAGGCTCTTGGAGTGAAGATTTATTATACCGAAAGAAGGCACAATGATACTAACCCCTTTTTAGACCTTCTTTTAGTGCAAAGCCTGCAAACAAGACAGACCTTAAGTGAACCACTCCCTAGAGACTAGGCAAGGACCACCCCCTCGAGACTAGGCCCTTGGAGACTAGGCGCAAGGAAGTCTTTAGGAGGCTTAATGTTGAGAAGATTCTACATATCTTCTTATGTGGCCAAGTATGTGTATATGGACCCAGAAAATAGAGTCTACAATATTGTTCACAACCAGGGGACTAGTGTTGAGATATCGAGCTCATCTAGTGAGGCAGTGGACACTGATGACCCGCCTCGGGGATAGGCCCCACACTTACACCACTGGCATGGTTGGTGAGATCATGGGTGATATGCGGCTAGTGGGATGACAGGCTGTGTGACAGCCATTGTAGAGACTGACATAGTTACAGCGCCAGCTCATTTAGTTGGGTTCACACTACAGAGAACCCTAGTATGTATTTGGTTGAGTACCTTTTCATATGGTGTGTACTCTTATCTGTGTATATGGTGTGTTGAGTGTTGTGTGAAGAAGAAGAAGATTTTCAGCCTCTCACCATGCGTGGTCTCTTTTAGGGTTTTATGAGTGTGTGTGTGCTTGCAAGAGCTCAAGCTCTCTTCTCCCCTACATCTTTTCATGGTATCAGAGCCTGGTTCATGCTAAGGGCTGAGCTGCAAGCAAGAGAAGCACAGGAAGTGGTACGAGGGTAAGAGCTTCATCTACTCTTCCCTATTTGTGTTGGTGACTACACCCTTGTCGCCAGGAGCTCTACGAGAGGCACCGACAGCCCGATCTCTGATTGAGGAGCTTTCTTCACGGGACTAAAGCTATAGGGCAACTATTTTGTCCTATCGGACCAAATTTTTTGTGTTGAAAACGCATTTCGGGCGCGTTAGGACCTCCGTTTTTCAGAAAGCATGCGATTTCGAGCACTACGGATAACTCATCGATTCTATGCAGAACTCTGTTTTAAGAACTGCACGAAGACAGATTGGTTTTGCAGACATTGTGTTTGCTACAAGGAGGTCAACAGTTGCCATTGGGTGTATGTATGCACATTGAGGTCACTGGTTGTGACATTTGAGTGTAGTACAATACCGCTGCAGAAAATATAGCAGTTTGTGCGAGACAAACTAGAGTGCTGTTTTTGGTAAATTTGTGTGTCTGGCAAGATGTCAGATGATGGCATAAACCAGATTGTTGCTGAGAAGCTTGATAAGAACAACTTCCATGCTTGGAGGTCCAGGATGACAAATTTCCTGATGGGAAAGGGTTATTGGGACTACATAGAAGGTGAGCATGAAGAGACACCGGAGATATCAGAGATCAATCCGATTTGCAGATGTGAAAGACTTCAAGGATTGGAACCAAGGAGCCAAAAAAGTTATGTTTTTGCTCTCTATTAGTATACAGGACACCATGATTGGGCACATACAGGATGCCAAGTCCCCCAAGGAGGCGTGGGACACCTTGGTAAAACTCTATGAAACGAATACCAAGGCAAGAAAGATACAGTTGAAGAATGAACTTTATACTGTGGAGAAAAAGAGTATGTCTGTGAATGACTATGCATTGAAGATCAAGGGTATTGTGGAATCCCTTGCATCTATTGGCGTTTCAGTAGATGATGATGATAAGGTGGAAGTCTGTCTATGTGGTCTCGGGCCACAATATAAGGCGTTCAAGACGTCTATTCAGACTCGGGAAAACATTTCCAATTTCACAGATTTGGTGTCTATGTTGATTATAGAAGAGAAGAGCTTGGGTGAAGACCAACAGTCTTCACAAAACAAAAACAGTTCAAAGCAACAGGCCTTCTACACAAGTTCAGGAAGAGGACGAGGTAGAGGAGGACGTGGACGTGGCTAAGGAGGTGACCGAACAGGTAATCAGAATTATGGCCAGCAGCAACAACAACAACAGTCCCAGAATTCACAACAACAACAACACGCAGGTGGAAGAGGCCAATTCAGAGGCAGGGGGAGTCAAAGAGGTCGTGGAAATTGGCAAGGGTAGTATAATGATACACATGGATGCTTTTATTGTGGTAAGCCTGGACATGTGCAGGCAGATTGTTATAAGAAGCAGGCTGACATGCAAAATGGAAAATGGCAGCAAAACAACTATGCATCCTCGAGCAGAAACAATGACGACAATGAAAGGTTGTTTGTTATGCAGCATGTCGTTAATGCCATGTCTAAAAATGTTGAAGCAGCACATAAAGATGATGTATGGTACGTTGATTCATGTGCTTCGAACCACATGACAAGTCATGGGGAGTGGTTCAAAGAGATGAAAAACCTTGAAAGACCAGGTTTTGTGGAAATAGGGGATGACACTGCTCATCCAATTGCCATGTTGGAGATGTGCCATTGTCTATGCAGGATGGTAAAGTGAAGTACCTTGCAGATGTACTTCATGTTCCGAACATGACAAAGAATCTGGTTTTAGTTGGCCAGATGATTGAGCAGGGTTTGCAGGTTTGGTTTAATCCTGATGGTTATTATGTTGAAGACTTTAAAGACAAGTGCAGGTTGGCTGCAAAAGGCAACAAAGTGGGCAAAATGTTTACATTGAATGTAAACATGCCTGAAGTGAGTGCTGCGATGTTTGCAAATGGTTCAGGAATTGTTGCAGACACAGACATTTGGCATAAAAGAATTGGACATGTGAATGTGCAGAGAATGAAGTCTATGTAGACTAAAGGAATTGTGACAGGGCTGCCAAAGTTTAAAGTTGAAGGTATGCAAAAAATATATGAAGCATGCCAATTTGGAAAGCAAACAAAGCATGTATTTTCACGTGACAGAAATGTGAGCAGAAATGCACTAGATGTTGTGCATTCAGATGTATGGGGTCCTACGAAGACCATGTCTATGGGAGGCTGCAGATATTATGTGACATTTATTGATGACCACACAAGGAAAGTGTGGGATATACTTCATGAAGGAGAAGGGTGAGGTGTTCACTCATTTTCAAAATTTCAGAGTTATGGTTGAAAAGCAAACAGGGAAACATGTAAAGTGCCTAAGGTCAGATGGAGGGGGAGAGTACTTCTCCAATGAGTTCTCTGAATTTTTGAAGAAGAATGGTATTCAGAGACAATTTACATGCAAATACACTCCGCACAGCAAAATGGAGAGCAAAATGGAGTTGCTGGAGCAGAAAAACAGGCACATTGCTAAGATTGCACGAGCGTTGATGGGAGAGAAGAATATGCCGCATAGCTATTGGGCTGAGGCTGTTTCTACAACACAGTTTACGTCATGAACAGGACTCCAACTGCAGCCATACATAATATAACTCCAAAGGAGAGGTTTACTGGCAGAAAACCTGATTTGTCTCATTTGAAACTCTTTGGATGCATTGCATATGTGCATGTGCCAGAAGAGCTGAGAACTAAGCTAGATCCAAAAGCTGAAAAATGTGTTTTTATTGGGTATTCCCTTGAGCAAAAGGGATACAGGTGTTATAACCCTGCTACACGTGAGTTGAGGGTAAGTAGGGATGTTGTTTTTTATGAGATGAGCAGCTGGTATGCCGCTGAAAAAGAAGCTGTTGGGGCTGATGTGAGTGGAAATATGGTTGCATAGAATGCAAGTCAGCAATCACAGTCTTTGAGTGGACCAAGAGAGTCCTCATCTAGTGATTCAGTTTGATAGACCATGGAGTGGCAGGCTGCATCATAATACCAGTCCTGCAAATGTGATTAGTACATCACATAAAGGCAAAGAGAAAGTGATCGAGCCCCTTAGTATGCCTGACATTTTTGCAGGGCATTCTCATGTTGATGGAGAGTCTAGTGGCTCAGAGATGAGCCTTGATGAGGATCTTGGGATACCAGCTATGAGAACACCTAGTGTAAAGAAGGCTATGGAAGCCATGAATGCAAAGCTGCAAAGCTGCAAAGCTTTGGGAGAGTGAAGAATCCTGTGCAGAGGTTTACTTATGATTTATGTGGCACATCACTATGCATAAATGGCAAAAGTTATACAGGTTGTAGAGCCCACATGCATTGATGAGGCTGTTGGAAATGTGTGTTGGGAGAAAGCTATGGATGAGGAGATGGATGCACTATATGAAATGAGACTTGGGATTTAGTGCAATTGCCTGAAGGCAAGAAAGCCATTGGATGCAAGTGGGTGTGCAAAGTAAAACATAACAGTGATGGAAGCATAAGCAGGTACAAGGCTAGATTGGTAGCCAAAGGATATGCACAGACATATGGCATTGATTATGAGGAAACTTTCAGCCTAGTTGCCAAGATGGCAACAGTGAGAGTTGTGATAGCAGTGGCTGCGTCAAAGCAATGATATTTACATCAGATGGATGTAAAGAATACATTCTTGCATGGGGATTTGCAAGAAGAGGTGTATATGTTACAGCCACCTAGTTATGAGGATGCGAGTCACCCCGAGCATGTACAGGTTGAAGAAAGTCTTGTATGGCTTAAAACAAGCACCAAGAGCATGGTCTGACAAGATTTCTGAATATCTTGTCACTACTGGCTTTCATGTAGCCAATAGTGACAAGATTTTTGAATATCTTGTCACTATTGGCTTTCATGTAGCCAATGCAGATTTCTCGTTATATGTGAGACACAGTGATAGAGGGGTTGTGCTTGTTGTCATCTATGTAGATGACCTGATCATTATGGGGGACCATGATGCAGAGATCTTTGATGTAAAGATCTTGCTTAGATAGAAGTTTGAGATGAAGGATCTGGGAGGGGGAGCTCAGATATTTCTTGGCATTGAGGTGATTAGGTCACCACATGGTATTGGATTACTATACAGAGACAGTATGGCTTGGACATGTTGTCCAAGTATGGTATGACAGGCGCAGTAAGCCTATCTCAGTGCCATTGGATGAGATGGCAAGTTGAGTGCAGATTCAGGAGAGATTTTGGAGGATCCTACTATGTATAGGCGCATAGTAGGAAGCTTGATCTACATGACGATCACCAGGCCAGATTTGAGCTATGCTGTTGGGTTGGTGAGTTAGTTTATGCAAGTTCCTCAGAAGCCGCATTTGGATGCATTGAGACGCATACTGAGGTATGTGAGGTCTACTTTGCATTGTGGACTATTCTATGAAACTGGGACAGAGATATGTGTACATAGGTACACAGATGCTGATTGGGCTAGTAGTATCTCAGATAGAAGATCTACTAGTGGCTTCATGTTTTCTTTGGGGAGTGCTGCTGTGACTTGGAGCAGCAAGAAGCAGCCTACGGTTGCTCTATCCAGTACTACAAAGGCCGAGTACAGAGGTGCTGCTATGGTAGCATGTGAGGTAGCTTGGTTAAGAAAGCTACTTGCAGATTTGGGTCTATCACTGGATAGACAAGTTGTCATTTTTTGTGACAACATTAGCAGTATACAGTTGACCAGGAACCCAGTTTTTCATGCTCGCACGAAGCATATAGAGGTCCACTACCATTTTGTCAGAGAGAAGGTTTTGGCATGAGACGTTGACCTTGTTTATGTCAGCACACAGGATCAGGTCGCTGACATCTTCACCAAAGCATTGGGTACAGAGAAGCTCCGCAGATTCAAGGCTTCGCTTGGTGTACATGAGATAGAGTTGAGCTCGAGGGGGAGTGTTGAGATATCGAGCTCATCTAGTGAGGCAGTGGAGATTGATGACCCGCCTGGGGGATAGGCCCCACACTTACACCACTGGCATGGTTGGTGAGATCATGGGTGATATGTAGCCAGTGGGATGATAGGCTGTGTGACAATCATTAGAGACTGGCATAGTTATAGCGCCAGCTCATTTAGTTGGGTTCACACTATAGAGAACCCTAGTATGTATTTGGTTGAGTACCTTTTCATATGGTGTGTACTCTTATCTTTGTATATGGTGTGTTGAGTGTTGTGTGAAGAAGAAGAAGATTTTCAGCCTCTCACCTTGTGTGTTCTCTTTTAGGGTTTTGTGAGTGTATGTGTGCTTGCAAGAGCTTAAGCTCTCTTCTCCCCTGCATCTTTTCAACTAGTTCAAGTCCATATCCAAAAAATCCAAATGTGTCTGGAACAGATAGACCCGAGTGTTTGGGATAACAGATATATTCCCTGTGAGATGAGCTGGAAGCAAATCAACTCATGAAAGAGATTTGGAAGGGGGAGAAGGACCCATCTCTAACCCCTCATTGTGAGCCTCAATCATCCAGCTTTGGATCAACCTCAATAGATGTAAATGTAAGGATAGGGGAGGATGAAGCACTCTCTAAAGGAGCCTAGGAGGAAATTAAAGCTTCTAGTGGGTTTCTATAGTTTACTTTCTATAGTACCCCAGTGGAAAGAATACTTCTAGTTGTACCTCTGCCTCCTCATGGTTGTGTAGTGCATGACCCTCACTGTCTGAGACCTATGGTGATGGGTATCTTAGTCATGTGCGATAGAGATACATCAATATTATTATTCCACCTATTTCTATGGGGAACACACATGCACATTCGTTGGTGAGAACTATGCTTATGCTATCAACAATGAAAACCACTTCTATTGGACCCATGTACATTATCAAAAGTCTAGACCTAATAGCAGGGTTACATCTTCCAGCTAAACTCCTCCAAGAATGCATGTATTCCAATAGGAGGAGAAGCAGTAAGAGTCCTAGCCCTGACACATTTACCTCCAATTCATCATGTACCACCAGTAGGAATGGTTTTTGTTGATGATCCATTGGAATGAAGGAAGCCATTAACAAGCGTGGTTACAACTAGAGAGCTTGCTTCTGCGCTGTGTTCCATTAGCAACTTCACATCTTGGCCCAAAAGAGAAGAAATAAGAGTCTCGAGTGTGCCTAAAGACATGCAAAAATTTAATGGCATGTGTGATATCCATGGCAACTTAGAAACCTTTGAGCAAGTCTATGATGCTTTAGACATGAATGAAAATCCCATTAGGGTTGATATGTTGGATTTACCTTAGAGTACGAGACTATGAAATGGTTTAGAACTTTGGAACTAGAAGGCAAGACAACTTATGAAGATTTAAAACAATCCTTTCTTATGGCTTGGAACCAAATAGAGCTCTATAAACAAGCTTAACACTTAAGCAAAAAGAGAGTGAGATGATCAAAGAATATATCAATAGGGCCAAGTATCTCTATAGTAGGTGAGAGACTCAGACAAACACATTTGATCTCATTTCTTAAAAGGTTTGCAAAGCAAAAGACTACATGATGTGCTCTACGTGAGAAGGCATAGAACTTTCAACAATCAATGTATTGACCAAATGCAAAAGTGAATGGAGATCCTTATTTGTCCTTTGTAGAGCCAACCTCATGCAAAATTGAGTGCATAATAGCTCCTCCAGCCCCGCACAAGAGATAAACCAAGAGATGGCACAAACAATCATTTACATTGATTCCCCCTATCTTGATTCCACTTATAGTGTTCCCATAAGAGTGACTTCCAGTCGAAAGTATGGACAGAAGTGAACTCTCGTAGATTGCCCAATAAAAGATAAAGTTGGCTTCTGGAAAAGTCCCACTAACACCAAGATCTCATCTAGGACAATGTCATCATCACTCTCCATAATGCATTGAACCACTTTCATGAAACCTTTGTCTAGTTTTTGTATAAATTCATCTGTCTTCCTTCTCCTTGAGGTTCGGCACAAAGAAAGAAAGATACCAATACTCCTCGACATACCTAGACAAGGCTCTTCATGTAGAAGTGTCATGCATCTTGCTTTAAAGCTTATTTGTTCATGGATAGTCACAAAGCTTTGCACAACCTCATAGGCTAAACTCTCCCAACACCACACATGTGTGTGCATTGCTTGCAACCACCAAGATCTAGCTTTGCTTGGTAATTGATTCTTCAATCATCACTCCTTTGCCTTTGCCATGCACAATTGGAGGAGGTATTGTCACCTTGTAGAATTCCTCACCAAGACAAGCAAATCCACTCTTGATTTCTTGTGCGATGTACTCTTACCTCCTATCAAATTGATCAAACATGCAATCATGTTTTGCATAGCTTGCACAATATTTTGCAAGTCATTTGAAGCATGTGTATGATCAAAAGCATAATTTGGCAAAGTTGGCTCCTCATATGATGCTTCACCTTGCACTTGACCATCCTCATTAATCAATTGAGCGGCCCTGACTTCATTGGCACTTGTATTGGCATGATCCTCCATTTGCTTTAGATCTTGAGATCCTTTGCCCAGCCTTCCTCTATTTTCCATGTTCATTTGTAACTTTGGAAAGGGTTGAAAAACCATAATTTGGGTGTAAATGGCTCAAATGAAGTCAAAATTTGACATGCTATAGCTTGATATGTCCATGATATTGAGACAAACACTTGTATCACCCTAGATCTCAATTTTGATAAGTGCTATATCTCTCTATTTGACTTTTTTGATTTACAATTGAAAATAGAGAAATGGCCATAAATCTCCAATAAGTGATTCAATTCATATGCTCTATAGCTCGATGGGAAGATCTTGAGGAGTATTAACAACCCTATGAAAGGTTTGACTTCAGTCAAAAAAGCAAGCACTCTCTGTATTGACTTTTTTGAAGAAGTCAACTATGCTAGTTGACCACCCGAATAGTAATGGATTAGAAGTTCAATGACTCTTCTTGAAGCTCTAAGGGAATACTCTTGGAATATGTAAACACTTGGGCAAGATGAAAAATAGGCTATGAATTAAGGTTTTTGCTTGCAGTTGACCTTGCCAGTTGGGATAGCAAAAATGGTATCAAAATTGGGAGTTTGATGGCTCTAGATGTAGCCCTTAGGGAGACTAAAAAGCTAAGAAAACACTCACAAAATAGTCCCAACCCTTTTTGACTAAATTAGGGTTTGGACTTTTGTGCCAGCTAGATTGAGCTGCCAATCACACCCTATAATGATCCAAATGACTTGAGATTTCGTAGGTCACATATATGGGTAGTGCGAAACACAATGACGAAGTTGGATTTGCAATCCAACACTCCATTCACAAATTGTCTGTAGTATGACCCACCAGTAAAGAAATTAGCATAGGTCCTTAACTAGATATCCGAATGGGATGGTTAAGGGTTCTATGGAAAGCCCAAATGATGTACAACAAGCCCCAATATCCTAATTAGGTTCAATTCAAAATCCCTCAGATGGAATTGTACTTTTGTACAAGCTACAGATTATGGCAAAGTGTCATCGGTAAAAGCATCAAACTTGCATTTCATTGCACAGGCACATTCTGGTATACCCATAGCTTCTTAATGCATTAAGAATACACTTTCCCACAATATTTTTGACCAAATTTTGACATGATCTTAATGCATTTATTAACAAATTTCAATCTAGATTAGTGCCACAAGTGACCGCTATGCGTTATAATCCTTGCTTTTGCACAACACTTGAATCCCTTTGCCTTTGTGTCTTTAATCTGGTTGTTGTTGGCTTTGTGCTTGTTGTAGACCTCCTGGCTAAGCCTTCCCACCCTCTTACCAAGTCTGGTTCTCAAGGCGAGAGTTGAGGCCAAGTCTTCACGCCATGTACCTAATCCTCCATCTATCGGCTTTTCCAAGGCACTCATAGACAGATTCAAGATTTGGCCTCTTCACCGATACCAAAGGTACCCTCACACACATTCAAGATTCTAGGAAAAGAAATGTGTGTGCAATGCATGTGTGGGATTTGCGTGGAATGCTTGAAAAGTTTCGGTAGCTTCACCTTCCAAACTTGTTTGCATGAACTCATGCCAATATCATAATGCCATATATCACTTAGCATGGACTCATGCTCTTCTCCACCACCATATAGCTCCAAAGGCAACACAATAACATCCAACCAAGCATGTAAATCAAGTATATGTTCTCATTCCATCTCTTGGCATCACATAAGCATGTCATGTGTCATTCCATAAGCAAATGGATGGCAGCTAGGTATCAAATGACATGTACTCAAGCATATGGCATGCTTCCACTTGCAAAGCCTCTCACCCCATGGGCTCAAATCAACATAAAAAGGCCAATCATATGTGTCGTATGCATTCCATAGTATCAATGTAAATCCAAATGTTGCCTTAGTCTTGCAAGAAAGCTTTAATGAGACATTCAAGGCATGAATCTTGAGTAGATTCAATGGAAAGGTCTCAAGAAAGCATGTAGATGCAAGTGTAATCATCCATAAACTTCATAAGCATGTGCAAGGCATCCAAATGGCAAAAATAAGCAAAAAGCCTTAAATTATTTCTATGAGGTTTGTTCAATGGCTCATATGAGAGTTTATCAATGCATAATGGCATCATTAGAGTACTCAATGGCTCAAAGGCAATGCCAATAGCTTGTAAAATGGATCAATGGCATGAAATTAAGGCTTCTTGATGAAAATTCCCAAATCTTGAGCCAAATCTTGCAAGAATCAAGCCATTGAAGCAAAGAGAGGCAATAGCAACTCACCAATGATGAATATAATATAATCCATAGATACCTTAAAAATGTGGAGATGGTGGGCTGCAATGTTTCTTGCACTTGTGGTCTTCAAAAGAAATGTAAGATCCATTAAAAGAAATGCAAAAAGAACCTCCAAGTGTCTGTCATCCTCACCAATTCGACTACCAGGAAGGCGACCTCAAGAAGATTCCGTCGTCATTTTTGGCCGCCGTAGGGTGGCATCGTCGGCTTGTCTATCATTGACCATTCCCATGTGAATGTGCACCTAAATCTCTACATTACATTAGCTTTTGAGAACTTTTAGAGAAAGTCTACCTTCTCATCCTATATTAGAAGAACCTCCTAAATTAGTTGATGAAGAATAACATCTTGTCCTTTGAGTCTATCATTAACCATGAGACCATTACTACACGTATAGGCAACACTTATGTTAAGTATCTTGTGACTTTCAAGAATCATTCGATTCAAGATGCAAGTTTTTTTTATTCTTACCAAAATCACATCCACTTATACCATCCATGTAGTAATTGAGGTCAATTGTTGCAACCCACGCAAGAGGGAATGTTAGTCATAACCTCTATGGAGATGCCCATTATTTTATCAAAGATATTTTGGGGATATTTTATATTGGATTATCATTTTCTAGGATTAATGTGTTTAATCAACTGTGTATGCACTAGTATGACATAGTAAGGATTAACATGTTTAATCAGCTGTGTGCACTGACTTATATTATTTTAAATATAAGGGATGGATTGAGTGGTGTATTATTTGTTAATCACGTGTAGAACATTTGTTAAACCACAATGAGATATTTTGGTAAACATGTGAATACCTATTATGGTTTCATATTTTGGCATTAATATTTTTGTAAGACAAGGCCTTAAACTTTTGTACATACCAACTAGTATTTTATACTTTTGGCAAGCCCAAGACTTTATATTTATAGCATGCTATATTTTTGTAAGAGCTTTTACGCTCAAAAACTCAAAAAGCACTTGTGCTTTGTTTTTAGATTTATCTTTTTTGAAAAGAAAGCATTAATACATATAAATATGGATGAATGGTACAACAGACCACACTCATCTAGGGAAGTTTCAATCTAATCTTGTGTTGATGGTGATCTCTTTTCTATTTTCAAGCTCTCTTGTTTATTTTATTTTGTTAATGTAAGGTTATGATTTTAATTTATTCCAGTCTATGGTTTGTTTTAATTTTTGTGTTCATAAAAATCTTGACACTATTATAAGCCTAGAACATTAGCTTTAAAAAAATAGCACATAGTCTTCAAAGTTAGCAATACTCAAGCTTTGTCTCTAATAGTCTAGATGCTTGTACAAGCACAATCTTGACAAGATTGCCTAAAGCCTTTATTAGGCATCAATAAATTCTAACCTCTATATGGTGATTTTTATTAGGCCATTCAAAAGTTATAACTATCAATCTCTCCAATAATTGTATATCAACTTCACCACTCAAAGGACATAAGTGTGTACAAGTAAATAATCTCTCAAATTACACTTAATAATAAAAAGAATTGCATGCCACAGTATCTAACTTTAGAGCAAGAAGGATGCAAAAATTCTTATTAGACACCGACGTGCTACAAAAACCTACAAATCATCCCATAGTAAACAAGAGTAAAAATATATATTTAAGGAGACATTTTGTCATTAAAAAATGCTCAAAACCAAAAACGCAATATTTAACCATACTTTTAACCGTCCTAAATGATAACCATGGAAAAATATGTTTTCTAAGCTTATTTGATACTTAATATTTTTGTTAGTTAATCATATTTTCTTATAAAATTTTTATTTGATACCTTAATTGGTTAAATACTTAGATGCCAAGCCTTTCCAATAAAAAATCTACTCTTTGATAGCATGGTCCAATTATAAAAACTCTCTAAAAGCCACAACAATGGCTTCCTTACTACTAGCACTAATATTTGTTTCTTCACGAAAAAAAAGCATTCTGTTTATTGAATTATAGTTTGATAAGAAATCAAGTCATAAACCTAGAAACAAACTAGAAAGTACTAAAGTAATAAACTTGTAATCACTCAAATTCTTATGTGCAAGTCATTAAAAGCAATTCTCAAATTTCAATTCATGAAAAATGTGCAATTTCAACCATATGAATTTCTTATAATACATATTTTCATCACAGTGCTTACATTGGTCATGATGCAGAAAGCAAAAGCTTACAAATTATGAAGACCTAGCTGATGAATAGTAGACAAGTCTTTGCTTGTGAAATGCAAAAGTTTATGTCAAGACTTTTACCTAGTAAATTACTTATAAATTTCTTGAGAAATACAAAAGTTTAAGCTCGCGCGCATCTCAATGTCCATCTTCCTTTGAGAGTCCATGAAGAACACAATCAAGGTTATCATTTAAACGACTAATATTATTTTCAAACAATAATTTTCCATGTTTAGCATGCACTTTAATTCTTAAGAATATCTGCATTAATTGCCAACCACATGTTCATCTTGAAGCAATGACACCCACCTTGAAAGAGGTAGCCTAACAACCACTCCTTTCCTTCCCTTTCTAATGGGGGTGATGCTGGTGCACCTCATCATTGATAGAGCACCCTTATGCTTATTTGTGGAACCCCAGCATGATCATAGTGCAGTGTTTATTGTTCAAAGAAGACAAAGGCCACCACCTACACAAAGGAAGGAGAGGTTTCATTGATCAGGTAATCCTTGCCTAAACTTTGCCGTGCAAGATGCATAAAGTTGGACAAATTGGTCCCAAAAAAAAATTGGACAAATTGGTCCAAAATAATATATTGTTGTGCATGCATGTATAAGGTAGGACTTTGGGAAAAGACATTTTCTGCTTGTTGGAAAGTGTACAAAATTCCCTTTGGTGTAAATTTGTGTGATAACCAATGGGGCTCATGATGGACTTGAGCAATAAATGAAAATAAAAACACTTATTACGGAGTAAGGGTCGCGGGGAATAAAATTACGGAAAGAGCGCTCCTAAAATTAAAATTAAAAAAAGATGTCGACATTGCGGCAGCCGGGAAAGGCAACACTTTGTGATGACCCCGGGCGGCCGTCATGAGAGCACGAGAACCGTGGATGAGATGGAATCGTGCGGCCCTAACCGCATCTGGGGCTCTACAAGTGCCGGGCGCCCGTTGCCGTGGACTTTAATGAGGCCATCGTGTCCTCATAGGTGCATGAACGGCGTGGATGGGCTCAGATCGGACGGCCAGTAAGTACGCCAAATGATGTGGCATCTCTCTCTCTCTCTCTCTCTTTCTCTTTCTCTGTCTCTGTCTCTCTCTCTCTCTCTCTTCGCCCGCCATAGCCCAAAGAGAGCACATCATAGCCAGCCAGAATCCATTCAGATTTCTCCTTTTTTTTTTTCCATTACTATTTAAGCCTTGTGTCTTAGAGGATTTCAATCTCGTTGCTTCCCTTTGCCTGATCGTCATATCGCTGAGCGCGAAGAACTCAGATGCCGAAGGGGCCTGCCTGCCCTCGTATGTATTATTTCCTGCTCATATGCAAGACCGATCTTCTAAATTCTGCCCAATTGACATTCAATCATTCTTGACATTCACAATTTCATTTCTTTTGGGAAATTGCCATGGGGTTTATTCCGTTTGATTGCATCTGCAGTAGCCCTCAATTTGGGAATCCTAACATGCAGTGTTCGCTTTAATGCAACTAGGGCAGGTTGCCTGATAAGGGAATGCTGGAGAGCTGTGGTGCCGGCTTGTTAGTGTGCCTTCCCTTCTATGTGAGGGAGGAAGCCCAGTCTTTGGCAGGTAGTTGCTTGCCGTACTTTCACCCTTAAAACTTTGGCTGGGTGCCTCTCATATTCACCTTTTTAAGTACACCTTGAACTTGCTTTACGTTTGAAATCTCATGTCTTCGATGTTTATGTTTCATCAAAGACCTCACTGTGTTTCCGCATTGAATTGCCAATTATGTCAAGGGGAATCAATACATATGTTGAGTTGTGAGAGTATCAAGTATCTAGGAAAGGGTCTGTGGCTGTGTATCTATGAAGTTGAGGGCAGACATTGTACATGATAGAAAGTTATTTATGATGCTGTCACAAAGTGTGCAAGCCTGCATGCTTTAAGCCTTGGCTAGACGAAGAAAGAAGAACATGCCTGTTTTCGTTGATTGGCTCCTTCAAACGGGGGGTAGTACCAATCCGGATTCGTCGGCCCATGCCTGCTGCTGCAAGTGCCTTCCCGATCTTCTTCCTTCCTCATCTTTACTTTGGAAGGTGAGCTTTATGGCATGTAACTCACAATCACACTCAAAGATGTCTGGAATGAATTCTTCCGGGACTCCCCAACCAAGTTTAAAGGCCAAAGTGGTTGGGTGGTGGTGGTGATGATGATTATGCCAGCCTAGTCATATGAGCGACCAGGCTCTCCCAATTCATTGTCTTCAGACACAGTGGGCCTCCTCATTATTACCAGAGAAAATTGGTTGGCTAGGAGCAGCTTACACATCCAATGCTCTGTGTGAGATCATCTTTCCAGATGTGTAAGCATGCTCAAATTGGCCCCCCAAGTGTGAACTGCAAAGAGGAGACCGGTCATGTGCCGAATCGAAAAATTCCAACAGAAATGCCTCGGAGTAAAGAACGTTGTTCTGTAGAGCAGTATAATGTCTGGCAGGGCTGCTCTGTACCGTCAGAATGGCCTCCTTGAAATCGAGCACAGATCTGTGCCCCTTTCTATTGAGATGTTTGAGTTGCTACTCTAAAAGAGAAAAAGAGAGAAAAGAGGGGGGAGAGAGAGAGAGAGAGAGAGAGGATACTGCATTGGAGGTCCACCCTCCCATGAAATTTTTAAGTCATCTTCCATCAACCCTGGTTTATAGCTCCTCAATAAAATGACATAAGGTGAAAAGTGGTCAGCACAGAGATAGATACACATGAAGAGGATGAGGATCTAGCTCAAACAGATCACAGCTAGAACAACTTATGTGCATTCACAGCTAGAACAACTACAACTTAAGGGCACCCTCATTGCGACATTTAGATGACTAGCTACTCACACATGACTGTTTAAATGCCACATTGCATGTGAGAGACGTGAGACTAAGGAGAGAAGGACCTTTTCTGATGTCAATGGTGACTGTCAGTGTAGACCTACTAGTGCTATGAAAGTGCTAGCGGAGAAGGGGCACAGTGGAAGACTGGAGCACAATCATACATAAGTAATTTACTATCAAACAAGCCCAAATGTACAACAGATAGACGGACAATTGGCTGGTTGGAAGTTACAAAAGATAATGCCCAGATAGAAGCCATTTTGATGGAAATCACTAGTCTGGCTCTAACTTCCAACACGCACAAGTGAGAACTTGGTTGCTCGATTGCTAAAATAGAAGCCTGCTGATTGTTAAATGAGGGGCTGAGGCTCTATTTATAGGCTGGCTTCCCTGACCTTTTGATGGAAATCACTAGTCTGGCTCTAACTTCCAACACACACAAGTGAGAACTTGGTTGCTCGATTGCTAAAATAGAAGCCTGCTGATTGTTAAATAAGGGGCTGAGGCTCTATTTATAGGCCGACTTCCCTGACCTTCAATTTGAGGCTGTTGTGTTGCTGGCATGGGCTGTTGGACTGCTCATGCACAGTTGTGGGCTGGTCAATTAGCTGAAACACAATTAATTAAACCTTAACATTGTGGTTTTTCACCTAGTGCCCCTAGACTGGCCACCCAATTCAGCCTGCCCAACCTGTCCACACGGTACAGGTGGGTGGCTTTCTCCCCCACTAAAATTGCAACTATCCTCAGCTGCATGGCAAGCCTTCTGATGAGCCCTCAACATTGGGTGAGACTCTGTCCGTGTACTGGTGACTGGCTGTCATCAAACTAGACCACCTTCTGAATCCCATAAGCTTTGAAATTGAGGAGATCCTAGAGTTTCTTTCGCGACAAGAGCCTCCTTTGTACTGATATGAACCTCATGTTCTGATATCAGCAACTCTTGAAGTTCCTTTCCCCACCCCCCCCCCCCCCGCGCCCCCCCCGGGGCAAGAAGAAGATCCTTCTATTAGTTAAATGAAAAAACCAGCTGAGATGCTGCATACAACCCTGCTGAAAAGCAGTCAAAAGTACAAAATGAATGGTGGAGAGCACCCTCCATGGGTGGCCACTCTATCGGAAGGAGGAGGCAACACTTTTGGGGGCGGAGAGGAGGGGACACTTTTGGGGGGGGGGGGGGGGGTGAAAGCCATTGTAGTGCCATGCAACTCTGCTGTTCTCTTTCTTTGAAAGAAAGGGGCCAGTGGTCCAGGCATGGAGAAATGGCTGCTGCCACATGCAATCCAAATCAGCAACCAGACGCTCGTAGCGGCCTCTGAAGGACAATAGTCACCGAGATTTGCAAGTGGGATAGGCACAGTGCTAGGCCGCTCCCATCATCCTCACTTCCCCGCCTCTACAACCCAGGTGACCGCCCCCATATGACTGTGTGAGCAGTGCTCGGCTTGGAGGTGAATAGGCAGGATAGTCCACTTCCTTCCCTGGCAGCCCACCACATGGACATTGTTGGGACGGGGGGGAGGAGGTCATTGCCTATCCGCCACAATGATGCTGACAAGGGGCCCACCTCGTAGATTCTAATGAGATGGTCTTGCGAGAAGCCAAAAACCACCGGGGGAACTCCTGTATGGGTAAAGGATGCCATCAATGGGGCATTGGGGGTGTCCTCTGAGGGAAGGAGCCAGTCTGGTGGAATGGCCATGTCAATGTCGCGTATCATAGTTGAGGCCCCCCTCAAGTAAGCTGGGAGGTGCCCGAAGCTCTGCCAAGTGCCAAATGTCTGGGTGGGTCCGTTTTAGGGGCGGCAGCTGGATAAGAGCGGGGTGGAGAAGCTGCCAAGTGTGGAAGAGGTTTTCAGCAAAGTGATCCTTGTAAACTCATGCTGTGATCTCGGAGGGGAGCCTATGAGAAGATCCATCTAACCCCCGTGTCCAAGGGCCTCCTTGGGTGGGAAGGCGAGAGGAGATGCGGTTGTTCAAAAAATCCTTCCAGGCCTCATCCCCTGGGTGAAGTCCTCGCACAATCAACTTACCCAACAGAGCTTTGGTATGCGTAATGGGATCAATCAAGTCCAGGGGCCTTGTGCCCGGGGCTTGATAAGCAGTCTTCAGGTCACCTTTGCCCTAGCCGGGTGACAGTCTCCTCTTGACCACCAAAAGTTCCATATTAGCCACCGCACCTGCCCAATGCACGAGCAATTGAAAGGCAAGCATGATGTAATGTACCACATGGTGGCCAAAAGAACCTGGTTAGCCACCACCGCGCGGCCCACGAATGATAGCCGAGTTGTGCTCCATTACATAAGCTTCCTCCGGATGCACAGGAGGAGTGGGGCAATCTGCGCAGCTGAGCTGTCAATCCTAACTTGGCATCCAAGGTAGTGCACGGGGGTGCCCTGGGGAATCCACCAAAACTCGTCCACTGGCCACGAAGTCGGGCTGGGGGTTAGCATTGTGTTGATCCTGTCACCTGAAGCCAGGCAAAACTCCTTAATTGCTGCTGCAAAGCATTGGAGGGTTCCCTCCGATCCCATAAGATAGGCAACAATATCATCTGCAAACTCTGCATCCAGAAGCTCCTCCAAAGTGCAAATGGGCAGCCACAACCCCTGGAGACCTGCATTGAGTTCATAGCCTCGGCCATGAACAGGAAAAGGAAGTGGGCAAGCAGGCAACTCTGTCTCACCGAGTGAGAGATGGCAAAACGCTCTCCTCGACTGCCCTGGATAAGAACCTGGCTGTGAGCGCCTGAGTAGAGTGAGGCTTCTCCCCGAATCCAATAAGGCAAGAGTCCATATCTCAGCATAGTCCCCTCCAAGAAGGTCCAACCCACTCAGTCATAGGCCTTTTCAAATTCTAGAAGAAAAACTGCAAGATCCTCCCCCTTGAATGTAGCTGTGGCAGTCGCCTCCCAAAAAAGTAAAAATGTTACCCAGGATGCTGTGATCCCAAATAAAGCTCATCTGTGTAGCATGGATCAAGTCTGGGGGTGCTGGCTGAAGGGGTAAGCTGATCGCCTTGGCAAGGAAGTTGTACGGTGTCCCTAAGAGAGTGATCGGTCTCCACTGGTGGATCTCAAGGTGGTCAGCACCCTCTTTCGGGATGAGGTATATCAGACCCTCAGGAAGCGAGCCTATCTGCATGAGCTCATTGAAAGCAGCCCGAAACCCCATGAGATCCCAAAAGCAAAGGAATAAGGATACCAGTAGGCCATCCTCTCCAAGGCATTTCTGGTGGGAGAGGGCCTGAAGCGCCTCAGCTAGTTCCATGTCTGAGAAAGGGGAATCGAGGTGAGCCCTAAACAACTTTGAAACACACTGCTCTTGAAGCTTCCCACCATTCCCATCAGCTCTAGTTCATCTTCCTTCGTAGAGAGAGAGAGAGAGAGAGAGAGAGAGAGATTAAAGTGTGCATCTTCTGCAGCTTGGACCTCCAAGGTTATGGCCAATCAAGTAAGTTGCAGTGATGAAATTGACTTGGCATGCAGAAATGTTGGGTTGGCGTTTCATTTAAAATTGGCTGCCATCGTTACCGTTCTTTGCGCTGGTGCCTTCGGAGTAGCTTTGCCACTTTTGGGGAGGAAACTAACAGCGTTCAAAACTGATGGCCCTTACTTTGTGGTCGCCAAGGCCTTTGCAGCAGGGGTTATATTAGCAACAGGTTTTGTACACATGCTCCCAGATGGAATGGAGGCACTTACAGACAGTTGCTTACCAGAATTTCCATGGAGACAGTTTCCATTTTCTGGATGCATTGCTATGTTAGCGGCACTTGGCACTCTTATGGTTGATGTAATAGGCACAGAGTACTATGAAAGGAAACATGCACAAGAAGAACAAGCAGAGGACGTAGCTCCACCTATGGAGCGGACTGAAATGCCCTCTTCATTCAGTGAGGCTGGAGCTGAAAAGGACATTCATTCTTCTGGACACTTGGATGCTGACCACATGCACATTGTAGGCATACGTGCACATGCAGCTTCTCATACTCATAGCCATCCTCATGGTCACCATTCTTGTACTGACATCAGTAATCACGAGCATTTGCATAAGAACTTTGAGAATTCTCAGACAACAACATCAACTACTGAAGACATATCAACACATGTTAGACATGTTGTGGTTTCTCAGGTGAATATCTCTGCATCTGCTGCAAGTTCTCCAGCCTCTTGTTCTTGGATTGACCATTGACACTGCAGGTGCTAGAGCTTGGAATTGTGACTCATTCCATAATCATTGGCATATCATTGGGAGTTTCACAAAGTCCGTGTACGATCAGACCTCTTTTTGCAGCTCTCTCATTTCACCAGTTCTTCGAGGGCTTTGCACTTGGTGGCTGTATCTCTCAGGTATTTGCAACTTTTTTTCATCTTCCCTTTGCAATGAACTGATTTGTATACTGTTTGATTTTTCTTTTCATAGTTTTCTGATTATACATACTGGTATTGAATCCTGTAGGCAGGATTCAAATCGTTTTCCACGGTGGTAATGACTGTGTGCTTTACAATGACAACACCCTTGGGCATTGCTGTGGGGACTGGAATCTCCTCAGGCTATAACTCCAACAGTCCAGGAGCCCTCATTGTGGAAGGAATATTTGACTCTGTGTCTGCAGGAATTCTTATATACATGGCTTTGGTAGATTTGATAGCAGCTGACTTTTTAAGTAAGCGCATGTGCTGCAATCGGCTGTTGCAAGCGCTATCTTATACATCCCTTTTCCTTGGAGCAGCAACAATGTCAGCACTTGCTGTATGGGCTTGACCTTTGGACAGGCAACAGCGGAAGTGCCTCCACCACAAGTGTTTTGTTAAAAACCACCTTTTGGAACATAAGCCGGATTATGTGTTGGAAGTGCTGCTCTATGCCATCACTTTTTCATTGAGCAGCATCCATGTCAGGATCTATATGTCATGAGTTTTTTTTCTTTTTCCCTGGCCAGGTTTTGTTTGTGTGTATTCAGAGGTCTGCATCCCCACTCCCTAGTGTTTGCTGGAATGTGTAGCCTCACACAATATTGAAAAAAGCTTTGGCAGAAGCCAATACAGCCACCAAATGTGCTCTGACCTTGTTCAGCTTCCAGGTAGAAAGTTGGATCTATAGTAGCTCTCTTGGTGATGTCGCTTGAGAACATAAAAATACATCACATAATGCCTTCAACTGTGGCCCCACTTTGGGATAGTTGTATACATTATGAACTGTGAATAAAGAAGGTTGGAGTGAAGCTTTCTCAAGCTAATGTTTTTAAATACTGCATTTGTTGAATTTTTCTAGTAGTGATTCAAATTCTTAATTCTTCAAAGCACCTTTTTTTGTTTATTGTGCATTCTCTAAGTAAATCAGGACTGCAATTGCAACCTCTCCTTTGTGGATGAGCTACTTCTTTTAGTCGAGCATTCAAGATGTTAAAATGTGTTTGCAGACAAGGTTGGTGAAGACACTAAGACCATTTGCGACAGCAATGCAATAGCTTAGTCATTGGTTCTTTGCCATGATGAAATTTTTTCACCTCCATGGGATTTCAAGAAGATGAGTAAAAATTGAAGGCACAATGTACGCAGGAACAGCAAATGTGCTCTTTGCACGCATTTTTAATATAATCCCCCCCCTCCCCCCCAAAAAAGAAAAAAGAAAAAAAAAGGCACAACAGCGTAACAGCATTTGACTCGCAAAGGGCTGAAGGTGCTCAACAAAATGATCAAGAAATAATGATCCCAGGCCGATGAAAAGTGACCCCATAAGTTTTGAGAGGCTGCTTGTAATATCTAGTCGATCTTTAACTCTCTAGGGATCAAGAACCCTTCTTAGGCCATAAAATAGTGTAAACTTCTTATTTTAAGAACACCTTTTCTTCAAGCTGCCACTTTTACCTCACAATGTAGGGTCCCAATGCTGGGCCTGAGTAAAACGTTTTGTGGTAAGCCATACCAATCATCCCCACACAAGGTATGCTATCTTGTTATGGACTGATTAAAACGACAATACCTCACTAATGTGGACTCGGCAAAGCATATAAGGTCATTGCAAAAGAATGGTAACACAAAGTAGGAAAGATGACAACAGATCACAACGCCATGTCACAATGGCACAGTCAAATTAGACTAGAGCAAACTAGTGATGTAAAGATGAATACAACAAAATGCCATCAAATCATACAGTCAATTAGACTAGAGCATGGTAGTGTCGTAAAGATGAATACCTGTTAGAGCACATACATCACTATCGACCTCTTGCAAATGTATATACTGCCTTTTGACTTATCATGTTGATGTAACTGTGCAGACCTGCATGTATGTGCATAAATTCAAGATAAAGTTGCAGCAGTTACATGGTAGCTGCCAACGGGCGCATAGCCTAGTGCGGCCTTGTGACTTGGAGAGGAGAGGTGCTGAATCCAAAAACCTGAAAGCCCAAGTTGTATGGTGGCCGCTTTGTGGACCACAAGTTGTAGTGCTTTCGGACGGGAAGACCAAGCCGCCTCTGGGCAGGTACCAAACCTTGCGACCACAAAAGGATCTACTCACGGGGGGCGGGGGGGGTGGGGGTGGGGGGGTTTTACATGGCAGTGTTGGGCTCCCATTTAGATATACATGCTTTGGATAAGAGCAGCTGCATAAAAAGGTACAGATTTATGAACAGGGGCATATCCAAGAGAAGCTTTGTTCAGTTCTTTAGGTCTGCATGATTTCATTCTCAAACAATGTAGAGACTGAATTCAAAATGCCCTCTTCTTGAAGTATAGCCCCATTCTGTTGCAATCTTTGAGTGGACAATGAATAGAGAGGGTAACTTAAGGAAATAAAAAAACATTTGCATCGAGTATGCACAGAATCCTCTACTTAAGAATGGGGTAGAGCAGCACTATCCTGGTATAGAAAGGTGTTTTCTTCGACACCTAGTCATGAGAGAATAATGCAAGGGTATGCACTGCTACATAAGAAACAAGCAGTATCTTCCACTGCATGTCCATTGCTGCTGGAAAATGTTACAAATGTAGAAGCATACCACCCAGCCATCTTGCTGACCATGTATGCATTTCCTCAGAATCCTTCAGCTCAGCTAGATTCCCAAGCCGAATCATTAAAGAATCAAAGTATTGCTGTGTACCTGCACAGCATAAAAAGGCAATAATCAAAGCACAAACAACTCAGAAGCCCTGCTAGAACAACTCCAGCTTCAGGAGCTCGACAGCAGCTTGTCTCAATTTATAAATCAGTGTGCGAACACTTGCATCTGCGTACCATAAACACAACATATAGTCGCAGCAGTTTATCAATATTCCATATCATTGAGCCACTCTGTAATGTAAGGCTGTGCACATGACATATACATATGATGATAACATTAAAAGTAAATAGAGGCTGAATTTGCAATGAATTGGATGACAGGCAAAGAAATCCCAATTAAATGTTCACACTGAGCATGGGCTCTTCTACAGAAGGTAGTAGTTAGCAGGAAAGCACACAAAAGTCACATCCTAATGGAAACCCGAGTTTGAACATGTCCAGTGATGGTTGATCAGTACATGGGTATGCACTGCTATCAGCATATCAAGTAAACACTTTCAGCAATGGTGCTGCACAGGCTGCAAGCACCATGAAAAGACATAAGCGCATATCACGTGAGCCTTTATTACTCATGGAGATCCTTAAAACTGCTCACAAGCGCATGTCAGTGTGGGCATTGCCACTCACGTGGTTATCATAAACTGCTTCCTAAACTGCTCACTGCCGAGTGTCAATATGCACGACAAACTGTACTTGCTTAGTAAATCCCTCTCTCTCAGAATGTTGAATCTTGGAATGATACGTTGCTCTAAGCTGTAGGATAGGCATGCAGGAAACTTCACAATTTCATCCAAGGTGCGGTTCTCAACCTTGACCAGAAATGCTAGTTTCTTATTCAGAGAGTCCTCTGACATGCCAAAGACCTCAGGGTGCTTCCCGATGATCTTGGCAATGTCATCATCAGAAAACCCTTGGGCTCGTAGGGCATCTTGTAGGACGAGTATCCGCTGGACTGAGGTCTGGCACAGGTAGCTCATGGCTCTGCAAGACTCCTGAGGGTCTAACCCTAGCTGTGTCAACATGTCAAACTTCTTGGAGAGATTCTCAGGGATGGACAAGGCGAAGGCTTGAGGGCGTGTGCACAGCAGCTTCAGCATTGTAGCTCTATCCACTCCTCTGCTCTCCAAGAAATCCAATGTGGGCTGAAAGGACCTATCCACGGAGAGCCGCAGGATTTGAGGGAACCTGCAGAGAAGCTTGTCCCGGGTTTCAATGTTGAGCTCCAGGTCTTGGAAGAAAGCTAGTTTCCTTTCAAGGCTCTCCTCTTTCATGACGAGGATGCCATGGCTGTCGGTGCAGATCCTCACCCTGGCCTCTTCTCCTACTTGGAAACGACACAGGATATCGAGCTTGATCTGCAGGTGTAAGATGGGCTGCGATAGAACCCCGGAGTTGCGGGCCAGGACGGTGCCGATGTTGACGCGGGAGGAAAGGGCTGCTTTGAGTAGGTGGAAGGCGGCCGCAAGGGCGTAGGGGGAGGCGGAGAAGAAGGCTCGTTTGGTGAGGAGGGCCTCCATGTCGGAGGGGGGCACGCGTTCTTTGAGGAGGAGCTCGACGTTCTGGGCGAAGGGCAGCAGGGCCCGGTTCCCGGCCAGCTCCTTGGTGTGCTCCACGAGGCCCACCGTTCGCAGCGCGGTGGAGATGGTCTCCAGCTCCAGAGACGTCTTCACGGCTGTTGCCTGCTTTGCGGCAGCTCGCTTCCTCAGCTTGCGGAGAAGGGCGTCGTCACGAATGCGCCGGAGGGTCTTGCTGTTTGAGAATGATGATGGTGCTGATGATGCGCCAACAACCAGGGCAACCAGCACTTTACGGTGTGAGGAGGAGGATGAGGCAGGCACCGGAGACGAGCCCACGAAGGCAGGAAGAAGCATCATCGTGAGCTACATTTACTTGGCGCAAGCACGATAAGGTCGGCCTTAGAAGCACTGTGGCTCTCTCGCTGTCTTTTGTCAACATTGTTACCATACTCTATTTTATTTCCCTACACTTTGGCCCTTGTCAAATGCACTCCCAAGGATGTCTAGGCACCAGTGATTGGATTGAGATATTTGGCGTGCCAACAGCATATGAATAGGGAGCTCTAGTAGGCAAGTAGCTCAATTCACCCAACCCCAAGAAGACCCTACCTCAGCACCATCCTAATCAAGCTTGATTGTAGCTTGCTTGAGGTGATGGTACCTTCTGACACCATGAAATAAATTTACTAGGAAGGTTCAAGAAGATCGGCTTTGCACATGAATGACCGAAGGATCCATGGCACATCGTGTTTGACAAAGCCGGCTCAAATTGAATACGAGTCGGCTCAAAAAAATTTGAGAAGGAAAAAGCTTCCTTCTCGTTTTTTTTGAGAAGGAATATGGCCGATTCATTTTAAAAGGAGAAGGATTTTAATTTTTACTATATATAAATAATACAAATATATATAATGTTAAAATTTAAATGTGGGCACTGGGCGGCGGGCGGCGGGCTGCCCGGCGGATTATTACGAGCATGCTGGGCCGGCGAGTCTGGAGTCTGGACTCCGGTTCGTGTGGAGTCTGCTCAGTGCTGTTGCGGCTTGCCGCTTGCATGCAAGTTTGCAACTTTGCAAGGATTTTACTATTTACTATTTAGGGCCTAGGCTTTAGCTCAAGCCTCGGCCCTCAACTGCCATTGGCCAAGGTATGATCATCATACCTTGCCATTGGCCTGCTGCATGCATCGTTATCTGGATTCTGCAGACTGCGCAGGTGAGGCTCGTGACTCATGAGTCGTTATGTATACGGTACATGCTGATGCACTGTGCAGTTCCTGATTCCTGAATCCTTCGACGGTCGACCTCGGACCTCCCTGACTCCTGAGGCTTGCCGCTTGACTCTTGAGCCTTGAGCGAAGTTGAGCCCTCACCTTTCAAGGCGAACGTCGAAAACCAGCGGCGGTCAACCTCCAGGCTCCACTGCTCCAGCCCGAACGGCGAACGGCGAACTGTAACTTGTAAGTGTAGTCTGTGAACGGCGAAAACCAGTTTGTAACTTTGTTATATGTTTTCGGCGGCCTGCCTTGCACGCAGCCACCGGCCATCGTAGCTCCAGCGGTGTCCAGCCTCCAGCCCGCCTCTGCTTGCTTAACTCTGCTGTTGCCTCGGCCATCATAGCTCCAGCCCGCCTCTTGAGTCTGCTGTTGCGGCTTGCCTGTTTATCGAAAACAGCCTGCAGGCTGCACCACGATCTCCTTCTAAAGTTCTAAGTTCGTGGTGAGGAATTTATTAAGGTAATAAGCCTATAAGGTTTCTCTGTGGATGGTGGGATGGTATGCGAATTACCTTAAAGTTTGGCTGGCTGGCGTTTTTTCCAACTATTGCATGCTTGTAAGAGAGAGAGAGAGAGAGGTACTGTGATGTTCTTTGTGAAATTGTGTGTCTGAGCAGTGAACTGTGAAAGTTGAAACTCTCTCAGAAAATTAAGGCAGACGTACTGGGTGCTGGCAACTGAAGATTTTGGGTTTTTTGCCGTACCAACTCGAACCAGCGAGCATGCAGAAGAAAGTAAAGACTAGTAAGAGGCAAGGAAGCCTTCTTAAATGGGTTCAAGGTAATCCTAAAGCTCCACGTAATAAAGAAAAAATTACTTTCGCAAGTATGTCATCTCATATTGTAGAAAAAGTAGACCTCTCTACTCTATCTCCTGAGGAAAGGGTAGAGGAGGCAAGAAGACAAGGTCGACGAGATCTTTTCCAAGCAGAGTGGTTGGAAGACTTCAAGTGGCTTGAGTACAATAAGGAGGAGGCAAGGTTGTATTGTAAGTTTTGTAAAAAGTATCCACATCACCATAGTGCATATTCATTGAGTGGATCAATCAACTTCAAGGTAAGTAATCTCAAAGCTCATTGCAGTACTGATTGCCATAGGCTTGCTATGCAAGCATGTTTTATGGAGGGAAAGGAAAGCGTACAAAGTAGCATTAAAAAAGTGAAAGAGTTGAAAGATGAAGCTTTGTTGACATTATTTAAATCTGCATATTTCATAGCTAAGAGAAATGAATCCTTTGCACTTTTTCCACACTTGATATCTCACATGCAAGATTGTGGTGTCCCATACACTACAAGCTTGTATAATGATGATAAAGCTTGTGCGGAAATGGTCTATTGTATTGCTAATTATTTGATGCATGATACGTTAAAGAAAGTTGCTAAGAGTCCATGGTTTGGGGTGCTTGTTGATGAATCCACCGATATTGCCACTCATGGTCATATGGTTATCTACTTTTCTTACGTAGAATCTGAGTGCATACCAAAAGTCTCTTTCTATGGGATTGTGCGCGTGAGTGATTGAACTTCAAAAAGTTTGTTTGACACTTTGATTGCTGAACTCAAGAAGTGCAAGTTGGACCTATCCAAACTAATTGCGTTTGGATCTGATGGATGCTCCACCATGACAAGTAAGGAAAATGGACTTTCAACTCTTCTAAAGAAAAATGTCAATCCTTTTCTTACATCAATACATTGTGTAGCACATAGAACTGCACTTGCTGTCTCTAATGTAGCTAAGAGTAATGACACTTGTAAAAGGATAGATAAACTTGTCAATAGTTTAGCTACTTTTTACAATGCGAGCTCTAAGCGCAAAGAAGCACTACGTGATTTGCAAGAGGATTTGGCTTGTCCCATTTTGAAGTTACAACATACTTATGATATTCGATGGTTAAGTCGATATAATGCTTTGAAATCTGTTTGTAGATCATTTGATGCTATCTTGGCTGAGGTAAGAGAGAAAAACTCTCATCTCCACAATGACATTGCGAAGTTTGAGTTTATTTATTGCTTAGTTTTCTTGGCGGATATACTCAAAGGTTTGGCTTCCTTAAGTAAAATGTTTCAAAAAGATCATGTTGATGTAACTACAATCAATGGTCTAGTTGACAACGAGATTGATCGTATCAAACAATACTACATGGAAGAACCACAACCCGACTGCAATGCTTTTACACATGGAGTAGGAGGCTTTGAAATTTTGCCAGAATATGGATCCGAAAAAGGTCACCTCTTTTCTCTTCGTGAATCACTTCATGGTAATGTTTTCTTTGATGAGTCAATAAAACGCGATATTTATGGTGAAGATTTAAAGAGAGCTTTAGAATTTCAAACCTCTTTTTCTTCTTCTATCATTGCCAACTTGCAAACAAGGTTTGAAGATAATTCCATACTTAGCAACATGAAGATCCTTGTTCCTGCACAACATCCACTCTTGGAGCGACCGTTGAAAGCATATGGCATCGAAGAAGTTACGAAGTTAGTGTCATTTTATGGTAAGGATCATGTACTAGGTATGTTTGAATTTAAAGCATTGGTTGATGGTGATGAGTTAAAAAAAAGAGTTTAGAACTTTCAAAAATCAAGCTCCAAAAGACTTTGTCCGATATAGCCTAGTAGAAGTCGCTTCTTCAATAGCCAGCAATGCTTCATGGAGAGCGATATATCCCAATTTACTAACGCTTTGTCAAGTTGCATTAGTTCAATGTTGTAGCATTGCAGTGTGCGAAAGAGGCTTTAGTGCGAGAACCATGATCAAGTCTCGCCTTCGAAATAGGCTTGAGACTAAAAGTCTTGATGCTCTTATGAAGATTGCTATTGAAGGGCCAGAAAAATTGTGTGAGGAAGAGCTTCTAGAATGCATTGAGATTTGGAGTGCAAAGGCTCATCGACATCTTTTTAGTTCAGAAGGTATTTGTTCACTTATTGTTCAATAGTGATTTCTTTTATTGTTTTTTTGAAACAATTATTATCCATGACTAACACTTTTATGAAGAGGGAAAAAGAGGAGTAGATAGACTACTCCTCTTTTTCCCAAGGGAGCTTGGTGTAGCCATGTAAAATGGCGAAGGCGTTCAAATCCCCTACTCTCTCTTAGGTTGGAGATGGCGAAATTTCTTTGTTTGCGAGACATGCTTTTGGAGGTGATTACCTTGCATGCTACTTTTTAACTTTACTCATTTGATATGAAATTATCATGAATAGAATATCTATTTGCTTGTTTATTATTTACAGATATTTCATGCAATTATAGAAGCATTCGAT